>NC_064642.1:728759205-729062236 GCF_023864345.2 Schistocerca serialis cubense
AGGATCTTGTCTGGTATGTGAGATTTTGTCTGCTGGAGAGTACTGGAGCGTATAAAGATTATAGGCGACTTGCCTACAACAAATAATTGCATAGCCGTCCGGTATAATGAGTTAACGAAAAAAATATTTATTCATGAGAACTCACAATGAGAAGAAAACTAAAAACAACAGAGAAGTAACAAAAACTAGGAGATCCTATAGTCTTACAGCAAAGATAAAAAACAACAAATGACCAAAAAAACTCTCGCGCACTTTTGATCTAACTTTGCATCAGACATGAAAAATATCACTGCCACACAGCCCCCCCTTAAAGTGCGGAGCCCCAGGGATATCTTGATACTTGAATTTTATTCGACGTCCAGCTCTGGTGTGCGTCGGGTGTCTCGGGGGCGGTGACGTTGTTGTTTGTGGTGGTGATTCACCTGTCTCGGACGATGTACTGAGCGGTGTTTTGGTATGCTTTGCGTCCATCATGTGTTGATGCACAGGCGTGGTGTCAGAGGTCGGAGAGGGTAAAACCCATGCTGGCTTGACACGTTCAATCGATACCTTTGTCGGAACACCATTGTACATTATGTCCACGGTATGCTTATTTCTACTCAGCACCTGAAATGGGCCCGTGTATGGTGGTTGTAAAGGCGATTTGACTGAGTCTGTTCGCAACATTACGTGAGAGCAATTGTACAAGCCTTTGTGTACAAACACGGTTACCATGGCGAGAAGGTGGCGGGCAACGTATATTTGTGCAGTGACGTTTTAGCTGCTGCACCCAGTGTGTGAGGCCCTCTGATCCAGGTAGTAGGGTTGGTACTAAATAATCTGTAGGAATCCGTAGCGGCGCGCCGTAAACCATCTCGGAACCTGATGTACCAATATCGGGTTTGTGAGCTGTCCGCAGGCCTAACAACACTAATGGTAATGCTTCCGTCCATCTCTCTTGATGACACATCAATGCTGCTTTGAGTGTTCTGTGCCATTGTTCGACCATACCATTACTGGCAGGATGATAGGCAGTCGTGTGGTGGCGTTGGAAACCGCACACTTTGGATAACTCGAGGAGCAACGTAGATTCGAACTGACGTCCTTGGTCAGTTGTGACATGAAGGGGGCATCCAAAACGGGCAACCCACGTACACAGAAACGTCTTAGCAGTAGTTTCGGCTGAAATATCGACTATTGGAGTTGCTTCTGCCCATCTTGTGCACCTATCTATGGCCGTAAACAAATATCTGTAACCCTCTGACTGTGGGAGAGGTCCAACCAGGGCCACGTGAACGTGTGCGAATCTAGCAGAGGTACCTTGAAAATCTCCAATATCAGCACGCACATGTCGTCCTACTTTACTCTGTTGACAAGGAATGCAGGAACGTACCCAAAGGCTCACGTCTCTTTTCATAGAAGGCCACACATAGCGGTCTGTCAGCAGCTTTATTGTAGCGTTGGCTCCTGGGTGCGATAGTGTGTGGACACTGTCGAATGCCGTCCTCCGCAATATTTCTGAAATGAATGGTCTTCGTCTGCCTTGAGAATAGTCGCACCACAGCTTCCGCTTGGAGTTAGGCAACAGAATTTGCTCGAACTTCAGACCTGTAGACGGGTCGTTTAACAGCTGTCGTAGCTCTGCATCCTTGGTCTGTTCCACTGCAAGATTATCATAGTCTATAGTTTCTGAAATCCCGCAAATACGTGAAAAATAGTCAGCCACTAAATTTTCTGCGCCTCTTAAATGGCGTATATATGTCGTGAACTGACTTATGAACTCAATATAACGGAACTGTCTTGGTGAGCATTTATCACTGGTGTTTTTAAAAGCCGATGTTATGGGTTTGTGGTCTGTAAACACAGTCACTGGTCTAGCCTCTATTTGTGGGCGGAAGTATCGAATTGCTTCGTAGATCGCGAACAATTCTGTCATACGTGCTCCACTTCTCTTGTGCAGTCTGTAACTTTTTAGAGAAAAACCGTATTGGTTGCCATTGCCCTTCTACACGCTGGTGCAGCGCCGCCCCTATTGCTGACTGGCTCGCGTCTACAACAATAGCTAGCTGTGCGTAGTGAACTGGGTGAGCGAGCAACACTGCTTTGCTGAGACTTGCTTGAAGATCATTAAATGCTCTGTCCATTTATTGTGTCCACTTAACTATTCGTCGACCTTTGGCGTCGTGTCCCTTGAGTGCATCAGTGAGTGGTGCTTGCACCGCAGCCGTTGCTGGTAGGTGACGTCTATAAAAATTTATTAATCCGATGTATCGTCGTAGCTCATGGTAGTCTGTCGGTTTCGGAAGGGCCTGTATCGCCGCGATCTTCTCTGGCAGAGGCAATATACCTTCTGATGACACAGTGTTGTGGATTGGCAGGAGACCAACCCACTAAATTGAGAGGAAGCCGAAAGGCACGTGTTTAAGCTCACGCAGGCTGGCGAGAGGTCTGGAACAGGACAAGGAAATTAGAACTTAGAAAAAATGAGGTAACTGGTAGAATACTTAACTTTAATCCATTAATGTTGAACGTAGCTCTTGTCTGTACATTATTTACAATATCAATAGTAACTGATAATGGCGCCTTGCTAGGTCATAGCAAATGACGTAGCTGAAGGCTGTGCTAACTATCGTCTCGACAAATGAGAGCGTATTTTGTCAGTGAACCATCGCTAGCAAAGTCGGCTGTACAACTGGGGAGAGTGCTAGGAAGTCTCTCTAGATCTGCCGTGTGGCGGTGCTCGGTCTGCAATCACTGATAGTGGCGACACGCGGTTCCGACGTATACTAACGGACCGCGGCCGATTTAAAGGCTACCACCTAGAAAGTGTGGTGTCTGGCGGTGACACCACACACAGTATGGCGGAGGAAAGTGACTTGGTTCTTGTGCATTACGCATTTATTTTCGTAGTCAGATAGACGCTTGCGAAGTTGACACAGATGCTGTTCATGTGTTTGACTATCCGGAGAGAAAACCAAAATGTCATCAAGATAAGCAAAGCAAAATGTTAATCCCTTCATCACCTCGTCGATAAAACGCTGCCAAGTCTGCGCTGCGTTCTTAAGGCCAAAAGGCATAAATAAAAACTCGAATAATCCAAATGGTGTAATCACTGCTGTCTTCTGAACATCTATTGGAGCCACCGGTATCTGGTTGTATGCTTTCTTGCAATCGAGGACGCTAAAAATTTTCGCGCCGGCCAAAGCACGTGTGAAGTCATGTATATTAGGTAATGGGTATCTATCTGGAGTGGTTCTTGAGTTTAATGCTCGGTAATCCCCACACGGTCTCCATGATCCAACTTTCTTACGTACTAAGTGTAGGGGTGAAGACCACGGACTGTCTGACCGGCGAATTATTCCCGCCTGTAACATTTCCTCGAATATCGCCTTTGTTTCTGTCAATCTCTCTGGTGCGATTCTACGTGCTCGTTGTGAAACTGGTTGTCCTGGCGTGGTACGATTATAGTGAACCGTACTATGTTTAACTTCTTTTGTCTGTCCGTCAGAACATCTCCGAATCTTCTCTTCGTCATGTAGCTCTTCGGCTACAGAGTTGCCGATCGCCTGTAGCTTCCCACAAGTTGTATGCCCTTTAGTGCTTGATATTGCACTGTTGTCCGTCAGATTCAACAAACGTTTTCCTTGTAAGTCGACCGCCAACTCGAAATGTGCCAGAAAATCAGCGCCCAAAATAGGTTCTGATATACCAGCTATCACAAAAGACCAGGTAAACTGTTTGGAAAAACCCACATCAATCTTGCACACTTTACATCCGTACGTGTTAATCACCGAGTTATTCACTGCCTTCAAACGTGGCTGTATGTCTTTTTCGTTGTGTGGCGCATGGCTGACAGGAAGCGAACTAATGTCTGACCCGGTATCCACCAAAAACCTTGTACCCCTAAGTACGTCCGATACATACAATCTTTTCGAAGCAGGAGGCATATGCATTGACGACTGTTGTCGCTGACATGAAAACACTGCACTGTTTCTGTACATACCTAGGTTGTCTGAGTAGGCGCATGGTGATGTACATCTTGTAGCATCTCTCCCAAAACGTTTATGGTACCAACACACCTTACGCTCGTCCTCTCGTTGACTTCGTGTTTCACGCCCAGCCCCGTCTCTCTTGCGCTTAAAGATAACTTGTGGTCATTTTAGCGTGCGTAGTTGCGCTCGCAAATCCTCTATTGCAGTTTTTAAATCTCTAATATCGTTTGAACTTTTTGTTGTTTGTCACGTTGCGACCGCGGCACAGTTTCCTGTTATATCGTCAGTTTGGTCGTGCTGGTAATGGTAGTTACTGTACGTGGCATCTGCCGACGTTATTGGGACTGTTGCAGTAGGCTCGTGCGTCTCGTAGATTCTGTCTGCAGCGAGCAGCAGTTTGTCAACTGATCTTTCGTCGTATATAGCTAGTGTAGTTCTTACTTGCATTGGTAGCTGTTGTTGCCATACGTGGAGTAACAGTCTATCAGAGACTGTCGATCAATCTACCAGGCTGCGTAAATGACGCCAGTATTCTGACGGGGTTCTATATCCCCGTTTCTCTTGGTACAGTACTTGTTTGACTCTGATGTCGACTGATTTTACACACCGAGAAATTAATTCTTCTTTCAGTCTACAGTATGCTCCTTCAGTAGGCGGGTTCACTATAATGTCAGATATCAAAACCGAGGTCTGATGGTCCAAATTACTTTTCACCAAGGTGAACTTCTCATGATCATTGAATATTCTTTGTTGTAGAAATATATTTTCCATTACCGCGAACCATGTGTGTGGCTGAGAAGGCATGAATGGGGGCGACCGTAATTGCAGTCGTTGAGTTGGTGAAGCGTTGAAATCAGCGGGTACTTCCGTTGCTGTTACTTGCTGTGGTTGTGCTGCCATGGTTGTTGAACCAACGTCATTCCTTTGGTCCGGTATATGCTTTAAGTTCACATCTTTCGAAATATGCAACTGTAAAGTTTCCAACTCATTCTGAAGCCTATGAATTTCTTCCGTTATCGAACTGTATCGTTTGCCGTCGTCGTTCATTGCTTTTGCAGTTAATGTTCGACGTAGCTAACGAAAGATTTAAAGTTCCTTAATCGGAGGTCACCAATTATGTAAGCGACTGGCCTACAACAAATAATTGCATAGCCGTCCGGTATAATAAGTTAACGAAAAAAAATATTTATTCATGAAAACTCACAATGAGAAGAAAACTAAAAACAACAGAGAAGTAACAAAAACTAGGAGATCCTATAGCCTTACGGCAAAGATAAAAAACAACACATGACCAAAAAGAACTCTCGCGCACTTTTGATCTCACTTTGCACCAGACGTGAATAATATCAGTGCCACAAGATAATAGACGTAATAGTCAGAAGGAAAGGTAACCTACAACCTGAATACCAAAGGATGGGTCTCATTCGAAAGTGGAAGCTACAGTTTGCATACAAGTATTGTTATTTATTTTAACTAATCGATAGGAATAACTAGATTTTCAACAGATGCAAATTATCCCTCAGTCGGTGTCGTGAATGTTTCGTGAAATAAACTGTGATGTGGGGTATTTACATACCCCAGACACTCATCGAATTTTCTAGACAGATATTTGAACATAAATATAATTTAATGAATACAGGCCGTTCCCATAGCTATTTAGTGTATTTCCGTGACAAGACATTTGCTAAATCAAAACATAATAATGGTCTTTTTAAAAATTAATACCTCCTTAGTTCACCAACTTCAAAATTGCGGCCGGCCGCGGTGGTCTAGCGGTTCTAGGCGCTCAGTCCGGAACCGCGCGACTGCTACGGTCGCAGGTTCGAATCCTGCCTCGGGCATGGATGTGTGTGATGTCCTTAGGTTAGTTAGGTTTAAGTAGTTCTAAGTTCTAGGGGACTGATGACCACAGATGTTAAGTCCCATAGTGCTCAGAGCCATTTTCAAACTGCGAAGTATCTGTTGGTTACAGAAAAAAATTTAAAACATAACTTTGGAAATTAAGAGGAGTACAGTTATATGCATTAAGGTCCAAACCATCAAACAAAAGAAAGATTAATCAGGTAACATATTAAAAAACTAAAAACCCGCCTCCAT
The DNA here is from genome assembly GCF_023864345.2 of Schistocerca serialis cubense. Taxonomy (NCBI): domain Eukaryota; kingdom Metazoa; phylum Arthropoda; class Insecta; order Orthoptera; family Acrididae; genus Schistocerca; species Schistocerca serialis. The sequence goes on from NC_064642.1 coordinate 728,765,274, forward strand.
TGCGAAAAAAGCATCTAGTGTTAAGTGTTAACCCAGGTTTCGGCGTAGATAATTACACCCTCTTCAGAACAACAATAAAACCCACAAGTGCCTAAGAAGACCTTTGTCAATGATTAAAAGAACACCATAGCTATACATTTATAAACGAAAAGGAAAAGGAAAACACAAGCAGTACATATGTACAAAGGCAAAACCACTACTTAACTTAATGGTGTACGCTCCACCTCACACCGGCCTATGTTCGATGGGCCACGACCCGTCATAAACTGCAGCTACAAACGGTCGCTCACATACAAGCCTGACCCGCTATCTATGCACATGCGCAAGGCAAGGAAAGATACTTGAATGCGCATGCGCATACGAATACGAGAAAGTTTAAACATGGGTCGGGGCTAAATAGCCCACATATTCCCAGCGGTGGATCAACGTATATCAAAATATGAAATGGGTAGAAAAAGAGACGAGCTAAATAGGAAATGAAACCTAAAAATAACCGCATACATTTGCTTATGCTAGTAAAGAAACTTATATATGAAGCTACCTATGACAACAGGAGGAACTCTTAAAAACTATACCTAAAGCCAGTAGTTACCCTCGGGGGGGGGGGGGGGGGGGGGGAGGGAGGGGTGGCGGCGGCGGCGGGGGGGGGGGAGGGAGAGTGAGGGGATGTAAGCAAAAGAAGTTGCGGTAATACAGATATAGGGATAAAACGTGAGGTGTTCAACGGGCTAAAATCACTTTCATCGTAAAAGCAAAATGAGGATAGAAAGAAAGAAGATGAACAGATTAACCAACCCCACACGCCAATCAGCGCACGCATGTGATAATCCCCAGATTATCAGCTTTACAAGTATGAAGAACAAAGTAAAGGCGCGAAACCATCAAAAAATTTTCTACTTCTTAGTAGGAGTTGGTCATTGAGGATATTGTCTTTAACATGTCGCAGATGCTTAAAGATCTGCATTTCTTCCAAAACATCCAGTTTTAAGCCCGTAACCTCGGCATGAAGTAACTCAATATTAACTGGAGGGCTCGGCGCATGAGTCGCTTGCACAAGGTGTTTCGCATAAGTAGAGCGCTTAGTACCGTCACAACTTCTAGTAGGAATATGCTCTTTATACCTGAGACCCAGAGCTCGTCCCGTTTGCCCGATGTAAAGTTTTGGACAATCCCCGCATGTAATTTTATATACTCCTTATTGGGAAAGTTTGTCGCTCTTACTCTGCAGGGAGTGAATTAAATTCCTATGTAAACTATTATTAGTAGAATAGGCGACTCTGAAGTTATGGGCTCTGAGTAAACGCCCCAATTTGTAACTTATATGACCAATGTAAGGGATATAGATATCGTTGCCACCTGTTTGTCATCTAACGCTTCCCCTAGGATGGAAGACGTAATATTACTTTTCTTTATTTTCTTTACTAGCATAAGCAAATGTGTGCGGTTATTTTTAGGTTTCATTTCCTATTTAGCTCGTCTCTTTTTCTATCCATTTCATTTTTTGATATACGTTGATCCACGACTGGGAATATGTGGGCTATTTAGCCCCGACCCATGTTTAAACTTTCTCGTATTCGTATGCGCATGCGCATTCAAGTATCTTCCTTTGTCTTGCGCATGTGCATAGATAGTGGGTCAGGCTTGTAAGTGAGCGACCGTTTGTAGCTGCAGTTTATGGCGGGTCGTGGCCCATCGGACATTGCCCGGTGTGGGGTGGAGCGTATACCATTAAGTCAAGTAGTGGTTTTGACTTTGTACATATGTACTGTTTGTGTTTTCCTTTTCTTTTTCGTCTACAAATGTATGGCTATGGTGTTCTTTTAATCATTGACAAAGGTCTTCTTAGGCACTTGTGAGTTTTAATGATGTTCTGAAGAAGGTGTAGTTATCTACGCCGAAACCTGGGTTAACACTTAACACTAGATGCTTATTTCGCAATCGAGGCGGGTTTTTAGTTTTTTAATATATTGACCAACGATTGCTGACGCGTTGTGATGTTGAAGGTTCTTAATCAGGTAAGGTTCAATTTAATGTAATTCCAAAAACCCTAAACTTGAGCAAATTTTCATTATATTCACACACTCGGAACAGATTGAGTGCCTACAGGATGCACAAATATGTCGTTTGAAGTTTATACAGACCATTTAAGTCTTCTCATCCGGTGATCGAGGACGTGTGCTCTACATTCCGCGGGAACGTGAATCCAGTGGGCGCTAGAATATACAGCTTTCTTCTACGATCAACTTACGATGAACATAGTTGGAAACGCGCTGGAGCACAGCGACGAGTGTGGAGGTTCGATTCCATCTGATGAGAAATGCACCCCTTATGTGCGTGAGATTTCTGTGTCTTTCATTATTCAGGGATCCTAGCAGCCATAGACTACACTGGGCGGAAATGTAGTCATTGGCATTCTCACTGGCACAATGTGGGTCCCGTTCGTGTAAACCATTTCGTACTACCTGCTAACACGTCTAGATTCAGCTGCTTTTGACACATAAATAATTGCCATCTTCGTAGGCAGAGCAATTAGTATTATGTTAACACGTTCGGCATATTTTAATTCGCTGATGTTCAACAAAATAATAATCTGCAAAAGGTCTTCACATAGGCGAAATAGGCCAAACGTATTCTTTGTACAAAAGGAAATAAATATAACTGTATGTTCAGTTCACACAAGTTCATACACACTTCATACAGAAACTTAACAACAGTTTCACAGTACGTCTATTCACTAATGAAATATCACAAAATATTTAGCTGCAGTTCTCTCAAGTGAATCTTAATTTGCCACAGAAGGAAGCGCAGTATCAGGTCTGCCAATGACGTTAATACTGTTGTAATGTTGTTCTCTACACCGCCCTCAGTCACCAGCAGATATTTCTGCACACCGTATGGGAAGTCGCTGCTGTGTTACAACGCTGTTGACGTCTGAGGCTAAGTTTATTTTGGAACGACGCTAGCGTAAATTACAGAGTAAAGAGCTGACCACGTTTGATGTTATCATCATTCCACATACCTAAGTACTGCTGTTATCCTCAAGTGCGTATTGCAGTTTTGGTTCTCAGGAACTCCGTTACTAGGTGTTAATGTATTCAGTCGTAACACATCGTATCAGAGAAACTATCGGTTTCAGGACCAATGTTTATTAGCCTTATCTGCTTGTTTCATTGTCCTCTACTTGCTCCTTCTAATAGTGAAACTGCCTATATACACAGGGTATCCTATTTATCTTGACGAACCATTATAACTTTCTTTCCAGAAACAGAATTAGAACTATATGAAGCCAGTGTTCCATAGTTATCAGGGTCACATTAACCAGTGCGACTGACTGTCTTGTGTCTTCGTTTGTTACGAAGATATGCACAGCAGTGCGACTATTTTAAGTAACACAACATTTTTTTTGTTCGTTAATCCATATACTCTGCTCAAAATCTGTTCAGAAACTTATCACACAGTATCATTTATGTAGACATGACGTTATTGAAAATGTAACGCAGAACTATCTTTGACTCTCCTGTGTCAGCAGTGCAGATTTCTGGGCTAACGTAAATTATACACTAGCTGTAACGCACAGCGAAGAAATAGAAACACAAGGAAAATGCACGCTGGTCATTCAGTGAGCTAGTTTCGTTGCAGGTCTGTGTGAAAACAACACTACTTATACAGCAATGAAGAGATGCTAGACATGCTACTCATCTATGGAGAATGTAAGATTGAATGACAGTAATTGCAATAACATTCCCTCATTTTCGGTAAGTTTGCGCTTAGTACAGTATTGTACAACTTGTAAACATGTTTTGTAGAGTACAGACACTATTCATTAAGACTATACCTTCTTTACTTTAATTTTATTTCAGGTAGAACCAGTTGTGGTCCTTTGATGCAGAACGGAATGGAGGGTGTGTATCGGAGGCTCAGACCCTTCTGCGCCCGTGTAAGCTACAGATTCCTTAAGTTACGCAATAGGGCGGGCGGTTTGTTGGTTCTGTGCAATAGTTCAGGAGTGCACCACACATAGGAAGCAGCTACGCGGGTGCCAGAGGGTGTGTGGATGGGACTAGGCGGCTTTTGGCTTACAGGGTCTTCGGTCACTGCAAAAAGGCGACAATGTAAACGGGTGTAGGGGAAACAAAGGAGGGTAGCCAATTGGTATTGCACTTGTAACCTGCTGCAGCTGTGTTCGAAAAGAACCAGAGCTCTAAGCATTGGTTGAAAACACTGAAGCTCGAATCGTTACACGAACGGCAAGTAGGCTAAAGCCGGACCTAACCATGTTCACAAGGGATAGATAAAATACATTTGATGGTGGAGTGCCTGAAGTAGTCTATCTTGTAACGAAATTGAAGCAGATAGTTCCTGTGAGTATCGCTAGAGGTTACACTCAACAACCGGCACAAATTAATAATTGCTTCCTTTTACCAATCTCTTGACTCAGATGATATAGCTGCTGAAACGTTCAAAGAAAACTCGAGTCTCATTTCGTATAGGTAAATCAGTCATACAATTGTAGTTCGTTCTGACTTGAGTCTGCCCTTGATACATTCTTGAAAATAGGTGTAAAACGTCTTTACAAATAGTACTGAATGCGTTCCTGGAAAATTATTTTGAACAATTAGTTCAAGAGCTAATTCGAAGTGTAAATGGCTGCAGAAACATGCTTGACCTCTTAGCAACAAATTATCCCGAAAAAATAGGAAGCATCATGGTGGATGCAGGTATCAGTGGCCACAATGTTGTTTTAGGCAGTCCCAGTAACGGAACATCCAATCTCACTACAAATAAAAGCAAAAGACATCTATTTAAAAAAATCAGACAAAAATTTACTCGACATCTTCCTAAGAGAGAGTCTCCAATCCCTCAATTTGGATGTGTAGTCGTAGATCAGACCTGGTTTCCATTCAAATATAAACAATCGACAGAATTTGAGAGATATGTACCAAATAAATTAATTAAAGAAGGTTCTGATCCATCTTGGTACAAAAAGCAGGTCAGATTGCTGTTGCTGAAGCAACGACACCAGTATTCCAAATTTAAAAGAACACAACATCCCCTAGACGGGTGAAGTTTTACAGAAATTCGAAATGTAGTGCGAATTTCAATGTGAGATGCTTTTAATACTTTCCACAATCCAACTCTCTCTCGAAATCTGGGCGAAAACTCGAAGAGATTCTGGTCGCGTCTGAATTACACCAGCGGCAATATTTTCCCTGTACGATAAAATTGGTACGTTACTGAGACAGTACCATTAAATCAGAATTATTAAACACTCTTTTCATCAAGGAAAATGAAGTACCTGTTACATGATTCGAATCAAGAACAACTGCTAACATGAGTAAGTTAGAAGTAGATATCCTCGGTGTGGCGAAGCAGCTTAAATCATTTACTAATAGCAAAGCTTCCGGTCGAGATTGCATACCATTCTGGTTCCTTTCAGAGGATGCTGATACAATAGCTCCACACTTCACGATCACATAAAACCGCTTGCTAGTCCAAAGATCCGTACCTAAAATTGGAAAGTTGGGCAAGTCACACCTGTACTCAAGAAGGGGAAGAGGAGTATTGCATTGCATTACGGACCCATATTGCTAACGTCGATTTGAAGTAGGAATTTAGGTTCGGGACATGGGTTAAAATTCAAGGTGGAAAAATATCAGTCATCAGACTCACCTCAGTGAGTTAGGATCTCTTGAATGGAATGAACAGTCTAAAGAGCACAAAAGTCGATTGAGGGTAAACAAAGCAAATACGAACGAACCGAGGAGTAGCGGAAATGAGATGGGCGATGAATATGTAACCAAAGCTGGGATCCACGAAATAAACAACATGAAGTGTTTTCTCCTTCTTCAAAGAGCATAGAGGACATAAAATTCAGAATACGACTTGCGCAGAGTGCATTCCTTGCCGATAGAAGTCTACTAATAACAAACATCAGTTCTCATTTAAGGAAGAAATTTCTGTTAATGTGTGTAAGTGAAACATGGACCGTGTGGAAACCGAAAAGGAAGAGATTCGAATTGTTTGAGGTATGGTGATATATGAGAATGTAAAGAATGTGGAGGAGAGGTCATACACGAAATTCTTCACAGACCCGACAAGGAAGGAGCACATGCAGAACAGTGACAACAAGAAGGGGCAGTACGGTAGAACATGTTTTAAGCCATCAGGGAAAAACTTCATCGTACTGGAGGGAGCTACAGAGAGTAAAAACATTAGGGGATGACAGATATTGAAGTATATCAAACAAATAATTAAGAATATTGGGTGCAAGTGCTACTCTTGGATAAAGAGATTGTCCAAGGAAAGGAATTCGTGTGTGGCACTTGAAACCAGTATAAAGATCCACTCAAGGAGAGTATATTTCCTTACTCTGTGACCAAGGTTTCCCTATACTGTTTCCAAGGAATATTAGAATCTACTAGTTTTGATGAAAAAGGTAGTAGTCCCTTATTCAGTACTTTAGCATGTAATTTGTAGAAATAATTAATTACGCCTGTGTCCCTGAAATAGAAATACTTATTGCTTTTATTTTTCTTAAAAGACTGAGCATATAGTAAATTCCCTTCAGTAGCACGTCGCCAACATCTATTAAAAATTTGTAGTTTATTGACAGAAGCATCTGAATTTATTGATACATGCAACTGAAAAGTATTACATTAGTTCCATATTTATTTTGTCTGCTACAGATATGTCTCCGTTCTTCGATTAAGTAATTACTTCTGGCAGGTAGCTTCATGACAGTTTGTTGTTGGAGTCGTTACCAGATATTCCTTTTCACAGGTCTTCCGTAACATTCTTTAGAGAGAATCTATTTATTCTGATTCTAAAATAGACTAATTTGCAGATCTGAAAGATAATACGCCATCTCTATGTTACCAGAGTTACAGAATTTATACTGTGTTGCATGGCAGTACCACGACGATATACAGAAACTTTCATTCAGACATCTGCTTAAACTATGTTGGAAACGGCAGAAACGGCTTGCAGTTCCTGACGTTCTACTTATAGAGGCTTCGACGTTTTGGCATGATCTGCAGCACCTACAAAAGAACAGAAAACGTATGTCGTACAAACATGAATTGTTTCATAATTGAAACAAAATGAATACGAAATCAACTACTTATATTTAAGACAAAATGTGTTCCTCATGGATGTTCTTATATTGCACTCATGTTCCAATAACCTATAGCAAAATGTTGTTGCTATATAGGGCTACATGAAATAATACAAATGTACATAAATTAACGTGAGGACTCAACTCACATTATGTAGCTTGAAACATTCTGTTGATAAATTTATATTCACTCCAGATCCAGTAGTGCGAAAGGATATAAATTAGGAGGAAAGCCCTTCTAATTTAGAGTAGTTTGAAATCTACTGGGGATCGATATGTATAAACGCTGAATGGTTGCCAATGCTTCCTCACATAGGAACTGTTTCAATTCCTTATAGGATGATGGAGATGAATAGTGATTTTTTTTTTTCAGAATCCCCTACATTGACTCTTGTGGTTATATTACGGCGGCCGCCTAAGACATTTACATATTCATCAGATTAAGCTTATGCATTTTCTGTGGTTTTTGAGATCGTACTAACTCGAGGAAAACGATACTCCATGTCGATACATCAAACACGCTCTTCATAGTGCCTGTAACATTCCTTGGAAATTATCACCAAAAACTCTTTCACTGCTTTTAGTTGTACTCATTTATTCCAGTATGGCCAAGCAACAACAGGGAATGACAATAAAACTACCCAGACCATTATACCATTTTCTTATATGAATTAGAATATTACGGTGTCACTGGCAGAGGTCCAAAATGGCTCGAGTCTTATCCAGCAAACAGGAAACAGAGTGTGTCGATGCGAAATACCTGTGGAGTAAGCAATCAGTCTTCGTCTGATCAGGAGTTAATTACATTTGGTGTTTCTACTTGGGTCCGTTGTTTTTTCTTGTGTACATAAATTATCTCTCGTCTGTTTCACTGCCAGATGCTAATTTGGTTTTGTTTGCAGGTGATACAAACACTGAAATCAATAGCAAGTTCAGTACAGATTTAGAAATGGCTGCTAATCAAGGCTTCACTAACATTAGTAAGTGGATTATAGCCAGTTCACTGTCATTAATCTTTGAATAGACCCTCTATACACAGCTGAAAACCTGGAAGGGATTTCCTTCCAGCATTTGTATAATATGTGAAGACATGTAGATGTAAGAGCTTGACAGTTCCAGCTCGTAGTAGTCATCCGTTTGCCGCCAGATGTCATCTTGAGCTCTGGAGGTCGGCCCCAGTTCGGTCCGCACCATGGCTGACTAACTGCAGTGAGAACTTCCAGCAAGACCGGCCGCAGTGCACTCTTGGTCACAGGCATCGCTGGGGACTGACGCCCAGACTTCACGGCAACACGGCCCCACGGCATGTGGTCCGCCCATTATGGGACCTCGCAGACATTGCTGCTGGTGGGTTCCCAGCTGCCGGTGCAGCAGGCATCGGCAGCTGACCTCACAGCGACGAGGCTCCATGGGCGTGCCTGTACTGGGGCGCTGAGCGGGGACGAGTTCATCTCAGCCACAGGGCATCCTTGCTTCAGCGGAGCACTGGTGGCCTGAGGATCCCGAGTGCGCTCAGCGGCGTGCGTTGCGTGCATTGTCGGAGAATCTACACAGCAGCAGCCAGGTGGAGGGATCCGTAGGGCTGGGCAGCGACAGAGAAGTTGTAAGGGAAGTTCAATAGGTAATTGTAAAACTCCATGCCGTCTCAGACTTCGGCGTAGCCACTGTGTGTGCTGCTATCAAGTGGTGCAGAAGTCGTAACAAGTGGTGTCAGGTGCACCCACGGCCGACTTTGACTAGCACCATGCGGAGCAACCGAGAAACACCGAATAGGGTGAGTCCAGCAACTGCCTTCTCTCTGTGTTTTCTGTGTAGCTAGACATGTCGAGGGTAACGTTAAGGGATGTGAGAGTGTCATTTGAAAGACCTAGCAGCCCTGTAGACTTATCGCAGTTTCGTGGGAATGATAGTCACGTTAATTTAGTACCATCTAAAGGTGTAGTGGGTAGATTAACAGGTCACGTCGCTCCTTGCGAAAAAATTGTACCAAGCACTTGTCATGTGTGTGGCTTCTATGGTCATGTAACGGGGCAATGTGGTAAGTCTAGATGGCTTGCCATTAGACGTGCTACGAATTAACTTGCTTCTGGGTGATACAATTTTATTTTTGTGAGGTGAGGTATGCCATACGGAAAATGCCAGAGAGCCGCGAGGGATTAGCTGAGCGGTCTAAGGCGCTGCAGTCATGGACTGTGCAGCTGGTCCTGGCAGAGATTCGAGTCTTCCTCCGACATGGTTGTTAGTGTTTGTCCTTAGGACCATTTAGGTTAAGTAGTGTGCAAGATTAGGGACTGATGACCTTAGCAGTTGAGTCCCATACGATTTCACACACATTTGAACAAAATGCCAGAGACACATGCAACCAGGACAAGTGACGCCGTAGTCGCATTGACAGAGCAAATTAAGAAACTTATTGAAGAAAAGCAGCACATTCAGATGATAGAGAAACAATTGTAGAAAAATACTGAATCAGCCTCGGGAAGGTATAGTGTAGAATGCAAGGGTACTGTCTTTTCCAGTGTGGCAGATTGTTCAACAGCTAATTTGATACCTTCCTTCTTCGGTAAAACATCAGAGGATGTGAATGTTTTCATTGGTGTACGACTAGACTGTGTGGCTGGTCGGATGAAATGTGTTTGCAAATGATGAGGTTACGGTTAGTAGGTGACACAAAGACTTATGTGACATACCAAGAAGGGTCAAAGGATGCTACTACATTCACAGAGTTGGCTGAGGGATTATTGCAAACGTTTAGGAAACAAAACAGTGCCAGCTATTTTAGATAAAAATTGGGGAGGATGATGCAAGAAACGGGTGAAACGGTAGAAGAATTTTCAGACAGAATTAGGAGAACGAATTCGCACATGTATGAGTTAACGCAAGATGGGAGTGCAAATGAAGTTTTATTGAAAGAAGCAGAGAATAGAGCTTTAGTCGCATTTTTGCGAGGGGTCTCGCCGGATTTTTCACGCCGGATACGGATGGAAAATCCAAGTGACTTAGCATCAGCATTGCGCGTAGCTACACATTTTCAGGAAGTGAATAGCGCCACTGGAAGTCGCAATGACAAGAAAATTTTTTCGTCTTACAAAGAGTGTTACCGTTGTGGGAAGCAAGGTCATTTTAAGGGACAATGTCGGGAACTGCAGTGTTTCAACTGTCAGAAAATAGGGCATAAGGCACGGCAGTGTAAAGCCAAGAAAGAGGTTAATGATACAGTAGGCAAAAAACTGTTAAACGAAAAAGGGAGTGTTCCTGCTGTCGGGAGGCATTCCCAGTAAAAAGAGGTACTCAGAGAGTGCACGAAGAGGTGGATTGTAATTTGATGGTTTGGATAAAAGATGTGGCGAAGAGTTTTCGTGGATACTGGAGCGCATGTATCAGTTGTCAGTGCGGATCTCGTGGGCAAGAAAGGATTGGAAGCTCCAAGATACAGACTGCGTGCAGTAGGTGATAAAAAATTAGATGCACTAAGGACAGCACAGCTCAAGTTTAAGATAGGGAGCAAATGGAGGTGTTGACAACTGTGGGACAGGGATTTTCAGCGATACTTGGTTTGGACTTTCTGATTAAACATCACGCCAAAATTGACCTATCGCAACATACGCTGGAACTCGATGGGAACTTGTTCTCAGTGGGTACAGCCGTGCACCGATAGCTAAGGCGATACCAACTAAACTACGTACAAGTGCATTAAAGGTGATTTCGTGTGGCGAAGTACAGACAGGTACAGGGAAGTTGATCTGGGTACCGGTGGATGTCGATGTGCCACAGCAGGGGTTATTCTTGGTACAGCCACTACCAAGTCATGAGGTTTTAGACGAAAAGCATTGCTTTATTCGTAGGAGTGTATCACGGGTAACGGACATAAAAATGGTTCAAATGGCTCTGAGCACTATGGGACTTAACATCTAAGGTCATCAGTCCCCTAGAACTTAACTAACCTAAGGACATCACACACATCCATGCCCGAGGCAGGATTTGAACCTGCGACCGTGGCAGTCGCGCGGTTCCGGACTGAAGCGCCTAGAACCGCTCGGCCACCGCGGCCGGCTAGCGGACATAAATGGGCAGTTTATGGTTCTGGTGAGTTTAGATAACTTCGGGTAGGATGATGTCTATCTGCCGAAGGGATTAGTAATAGCCACAGTAGAGTTAATGGATGAAGAGGACATCGACAGTTCGAGGCTAGACGATGATGTAAAAGCGAACAGTCAGCACGTCTGCACTTCGTGACAAGGTAAATCATTTGAGAGGAAATGATCGTTCAGGTATGGAAGCATTATTACTAAAGCATAAAGCATTGTTTGAAGCATGGGGTACGTTACCTGCTACACTGATAACACAGCATCGTATTCCGACAGGGAATCACGCTCTGGTGTATGGTAAGCCATACAGACTGCCGAAACAATTACAACCCGTAGTAGAGCAATTAATAGAGCAAAAACTGAAAGATGGGATAATCCATCAAAGTAATAGTCCTTGGTCTAGTAGCGTGGTTCTAGTTCCAAGGAAGACACTGGACAGGTCGAAAAAAATTCGCTTTTTTACAATTACAGACATTTGAATGAATGGACAGTGGCAGACGTATATCCGATTCCCAATATCACAGAAACGTTAGACAACCTAGGGCAGTGTATGTTTTTCTCCACTATGGATCTGCGAAGCGGTTATCACCAGATTGAAGTATGTCCGGAGGACAAGCCAAAACAGCATTACGAGCATTGTGGTCACTTTGAGTATAAAAGAATGCCGTTTGGACTAAAAAACGCTCCAGCAACATTTCAGAGGTTGCTGGATGGAGTCCTTCGCGGGTTGAAACCGAAAAAATGCATGGTGTATCTGGATGACATTATAGTTTTTTCAAGAGATATAGAGCAGCATGTGGAACAGTTAGAGGAGGTGTTTAAGAGATTAGAGGCAGCACGGCAAACATTATGTTTGGACAAATGCCATTTTGCGCAAGCACAAGTAAATTATCTCGGGCATGTTATCAGTCAGGACAGGGTACGGACAGATCCTCCTCTCACTTCCGCAGTACGAGATTATCCGGTTCCGCAAATGGTTAAATAACTGCAGTCGTATATTGGTCTTGCGAGCTATTATCGAAAATTCGTACAGGGGTTCGCAGAAATAGCGAGGCCACTTACTAAGTTGCTAAGAAAAGGTGTTACCTTCTAGTCGACGTCAGAGTGCGAGAAAGCATTTCAAGAGTTGAAACAGATACTGACAACAGATCCAGTTTTTAAGTTTCCAGACTTTTTGAAGGAGTTTATACTACAATGTGATGCGTCTAATCACGCTCTTGGAGTTGTACTTGGGCAAGAAATTAATGGCAAAGAACATCCGATTGCGTTCGCGTCTCGTCAACTTAACAAGGCGGAACAAAATTACTCCACGACAGAGAAGGAATTGTTAGCGGTAATAGACAGGATTTCGTACTTTCGATATTATCTGTACGGTAGAAGGTTTAAGGTTGTGACGCATCATTCAGCTCTGAAATGGTTATTAGGTCTTAAAGACCCAGCGAGTAGGCTAGTGAGATTGGCGCTGAAACTCAGTGAGTTCGTGCATGAGGTGATACACAAGACAGGTGTAAAACATGCCAATGCTGACGCATTGAGCAGGAAAGTGGCAGTATTACAAATAACAGGGGTGACTGAAGATGAGTGGAAAAGGGCACAAGCTGTGAATAGTGATTGTCAATTGTTCAGAAAGCAACCGCAGTTCCTAGTACAGGACTGGTTACTTTGCAGGTCGACGAAATGCGGCCCGCGCGGTGTCGTACCAGCAGTGTTAAGACCTAAAGTTTTGCAACAGGCGCCTGACCATTTTCTTTCAGGACATGGCGGGTGAGGAGCTATGGATAGGCGGATAGCGGAGAAGTTTTGGTGGAGGACACGACGTCAAGACGTGGACGAGTACGTCAGGAATTGTGTGTCATGTGCACAGCATGCGGACTTGAGCCATCAAAAGATTCAGCTTCAAAGACTACCAGAGGCAGACAGACCTTTCCAACAAATCGGAATTGATGAATTAGGCCCATTTAATAGGAGTGCAGCAGGGTATAACTATGTGTTAAAAGTGATTGATCACTTTTCTAGGTATTTAGTCATGGTCGCATTACCAGATCAGAAAGCAAGTACGGTGGCACAAGCTTCAGTTAATAATTGGTTACTCGGGTATGGGATACCTCAGTCCTTAATCTTGGATCAAGGTACTTATTTCACGTCTGATCTGATGAAGCAACTGTGTAAGTTGCTGAAGGTAAAGAAAGTACAGACTAGTATGTTCCATCTGCAAGCAAACAGACGAACAGGGAGAGTGCATCGTACGATCACTAAGATGTTGAGTCACATGTTCCATCTGCAAGCATACAGACGAACAGGAAGAGTGCATCGCACGATCACTAAGATGTTGAGTCACTATGTCAATAGTCAACACACCGACTGGGATGTGTACATGCAATTCGTAACCAGTGCATATAATAGTAAGGTACATACGTCGACAGAATTGTCGCCGTACGAAGTGGTGTACGGTTGGAAGATGCCATCACCTTTTGACATGCTTCGTCCAAGGCTGGGAGCGGAGGGCGAGTATGTAAGGCAATTTGCGAAAACCATTAAGGAAGTATGGCAGAGAGTCAGATGAGCTAACAAGAAAGCGTTGGAACGACAGGAACGGATGGGAGGTACAACGAGGAAGTTGCTACAGTACAGCTAATCCGTATGTTCCAAAAGGAAGAACCAAGAAGTTCACAAACAAGTTCGAGGGACCATACCAGGTAGTGGAAATGACATCACCTGTCAATGTAAAATTACAATTGCCTACCAAGACAACGGTGGTTCAAGTTAGTAGAGTTAAGCCGTTGCAGGGGGTAGTAGATCCGTGTATATGTACTCCTACTGGCAGAAAGCGTAAAGAAGCGCCAGAGTCAGACAGTAAACTGGGTATTAAGTATAAGTTGCGTTCGAGGGATATGCAGTTAGCAGTAATTATCATGTGTGTATTATTTTTGTGCACAAACTAGGGTTATTTTATTGGTATTAAGGGATAGTGATGGGAGTTTTTCCTTCTCTCCCCATTCTGTAGGTGACACAGGATGGGGTACAAGTGGATAGTATGGGGTATCGTCCCCTGGCAGCTGACACAAGTTGGTCAGGTACAGGATATGCCGTTGCGAAGTGGGGTGTTGTTTGAGAAACAACCGGATGTGGTCCTCACAAGTCACGAGTGGACGCTTCGGCTGGCACTCAATATCCTGCAGGTAAGGAACGAGATGCGGCAGCTACAGGAGGTAGTATCTAGTGTGTAAACGGTTGCACCTAAGAACGGAATATTACGGGACGTGCAGGAAGAGTTTCAGGCTTTGGATAGTTCATGTAATGAAATAAGTGAACAACTGCGCCGAGTCGTGAGCATGATTCCATAGAGGAGAAAGAGAGCAAAGAGGGTTTGGTTGAATGCATGTGGGAAGTTGCTGAAAACCATTTTTGGAACAGTGGATAGAGACGATACTGAGAGTTTGAACAATTCTTTAATAGTTACTCGCGACAGGGAGGAAAGCAACGGAAAGTTAGTAGATATACATACAACAGAGATATTGGGATTAGGTACAGAGTTGTTGAATGTGACATGTGTGGTGCGTGGGATGGCTACAGGATTACGGGCATATATAGAACAAACACAGGAATTATTGAATACAGATATGGAACAGGTACAAACGCGATTGGATATAGTGGAAAGGAAGCTGGAAATTGCTAAACTGCTGCAGGAACTGGTTAACGGCTTTGGTGATGCACGAGTGAGGATGGATGAATTGCTAGAGGCAGTACATCACGCATTGCACGGGCAGGTGAGTGTGACGTTGATATCACCAGAAAAATTCAGACAGAGCCTGAAGCAGGCAGAGGGAGAGTTTCCAGAGAGGGTAGAGCATGTAGTGGCGATAATTGATGTGAGTATGTCACTTTTTTATCATATGTCTAGGATCAATGTAACAACGGATCTAGCTAAGATGTATATAGAGATTAGATTTCCGGTAACTAGTGTGGGAAGACAGTATCACTGTTACACAGTGCATCCTTATCTGGTCAGATGGGAGTGCATGGGGAAGGTCGTAAAGTTCAGGACACAGGAGGGTTTATTAATTTCTAAGGAGGGGGATACTCATGCTACTATGTCAAGTTTAGAGTTGAGTAGATGTCTAACGGAGTCAGTTTCCATTTGTCCATCATGGGTTGTTTCACGGGCAAGGGGTCGTGTGAGATCCAGTTAGACTCCTGGATATTGAAATAAGAACACCGTGAATTCATTGTCCCAGGAAGGGGAAACTTTATTGACACATTCCTGGGGTCAGATACATCACATGATCACACTGACAGAACCACAGGCATATAGACACAGGCAACAGAGCACGCACAATGTCGGCACTAGTACAGTGTATATCCACCTTTCGCAGCAATGCAGGCTGCTATTCTCCCATGGAGACGATCGTAGAGATGCTGGATGTAGTCCTGTGGAACGGCTTGCCATGCCATTTCCACCTGGCGCCTCAGTTGGACCAGCGTTCGTGCTGGACGTGCAGATCGCGTGAGACGACGCTTCATCCAGTCCCAAACATGCTCAATGGGGGACAGATCCGGAGATCTTGCTGGCCAGGGTAGTTGACTTACACCTTCTAGAGCACGTTGGGTGGCACGGGGTACATGCGGACGTGCATTGTCCTGTTGGAACAGCAAGTTCCCTTGCCGGTCTAGGAATGGTAGAACGATGGGTTCGATGACGGTTTGGATGTACCGTGCACTATACAGTGTCCCCTCGACGATCACCAGTGGTGTACGGCCAGTGTAGGAGATCGCTCCCCACACCATGATGCCGGGTGTTGGCCCTGTGTGCCTCGGTCGTATGCAGTCCTGATTGTGGCGCTCACCTGCACGGCGCCAAACACGCATACGACTATCATTGGCACCAAGGCAGAAGCGACTCTCATCGCTGAAGACGACACGTCTCCATTCGTCCTTCGATTTACGCCTGTCGCGACACCACTGGAGGCGGGCTGCACGATGTTGGGGAGTGAGCGGAAGACGGCCTAATGGTGTGCGGGACCGTAGCCCAGCTTCATGGAGACGGTTGCAAATGGTCCTCGCCGATACCCCAGGAGCAACAGTGTCCCTAATTTGCTGGGAAGTGGCGGTGCGGTCCCCTACGGCACTGCGTAGGATCCTACGGTCTTGGCGTGCATCCGTGCGTCGCTGCGGTCCTGTCCCAGCTCGACGGGCACGTGCACCTTCCGCCGACCACTGGCGACAACATCGATGTACTGTGGAGACCTCACGCCCCACGTGTTGAGCAATTCGGCGGTACGTCCACCCGGCCTCCCGCATGCCCACTATACGCCCTCGCTCAAAGTCCGTCAACTGCACATACGGTTCACGTCCACGCTGTCGCGGCATGCTACCAGTGTTAAAGACTGCGATGGAGCTCCGTATGCCACGGCAAACTGGCTGACACTGACGGCGGCGGTGCACAAATGCTGCGCAGCTAGCGCCATTCGACGGCCAACACCGCGGTTCCTGGTGTGTCCGTTGTGCCGTGCGTGTGATCATTGCTTGTACAGCCCTCTCGCAGTGTCCGGAGCAAGTATGGTGGGTCTGACACACCGGTGTCAATGTGTTCTTTTTTCCATTTCCAGGAGTGTATTTAGGGCAAAAGCAGAAGCTTCAGAGTGTTAGAGAATAATAGTGAAGCCTACACCACATTTTCAGAAAGTTGGGAGGCGTTGGTTGTATTCAGTACTCGTTACGGAGAGGATATCAGCCAAGTGTTACGACAATGGGAATTGGAGAGCAACCACGGAGATGGAATTACAGGACAGTGGTTTGCTAATCAACGGGACATATTGTGAAATAGTAGGGGATAGTTTCAGCTTACCAGCTACAGTCACGGGAGTCAACAAGGTTACAGATACTCGTCTGACGTTGTACTGGCCAGATGCGTCATTCAGCATCATTCCAGGAGAAAATTTGATGTATATTAACAACACCTTGGTTGCTACACTATTGCAAACGATATATAAACTACTAGATTCGGACAAAGGTCAAATTTCAATGCAGCAATTATTAATGCATGTGGAGGGGTACGATACCAGGCAGATGCGTAGCACAGTGACCATTGGTATTTCAACCAGTACTATTACCATGTTGTTTGTATTTATCGGTATGGTATATGTCTTTTCAAAACGGAGGATTCAGCATGTTAACGCAAGACCGCACCATGAGATTCCTGTAGAATGGATTACCAGTAGGGCATGATTCAGGGCAACCTGGATGTATATAGGGAAGAAGTAGAATATAGGATAGAACTAATGTTTAGGGTAAATTTGGGGACGAATTTAATTTTTAGGAGGCAGCAGTGTTGCGGTCGCATGTAGTAAGCGTTGCTTCACGCAGTGGAGAATGGCTAAACAGAGCCACACCGGCGACCAAGGCGTTGCGAAGTAAGCACGCACAGACAGCTTGGCTGACAGCAGCAGTCTACCAACAGACTGACACAAGGACGCACACAGACTGAGCGCCGAGCGAAGCCTGGAGAGTGCTGAGTAAGGGGAAGTGTGGCCAGCATGCTAAGCTATGTTGCAATATACAGAGGGAGTAATAACAAAAAACTACCACCGAGGGTAAAAAACGTCCTCTTGCTGGATCAAAATAATGGAGCGCAGGCAGCAACAGAGAGAAGCAATTAGGAGGCAGTTCGGATATGAGGACGGACGTGGTCTGTGTCCGAATGCTCAATCTTCGTAGGTGACAGAAGTCTGTTCCGCTCATAGTAGTCATCCGTTCGCTGCCAGATGTCAACTTGAGCTCTGGAGGTCGGCCTGAGTTCGGTCGGCACCATAGCTGACTAACTACAGCGAGAACTTCCAGCAGGACCGGCCGCAGTGCAGTCTTGGTTACAGGTGCCCCCAGGGACTGACGCCCCGACTTCACGGCTACCCGGCCCCACGGTGCGTGATCCATCCATGATGGGACCTCGTGGACATCGCGACTGATTGCTTCCCAGCTACCGGTGCAGCAGGCGTCGGCAGCTGACCTCACGGCGACGCAGCTCCGTGGGCGTACCCGTACTGGGGCGCCAAGCGGCGACGAGTTCATCTTAACCACAGGGCATCCTGCCTTCAGCGGAGCACTGGTGGCCTGAGGCTCCCGAGTGAGATCAGCGGCTCCCGTTGCGCGCATTGTCGGAAAATCTACAAAGCATCAGCAAGGCAGAGGGATCTACAGGGCTGGGCAGCAACGACGAGGGAGAAATTGTAAAGAAAATTCAATAAATAATAGTAAAACTCCACGCCGTCTCAGTCTTTGGCGCAGCCACTGTGTCTGCTTCTAACAAGTGCTGCAGAAGTCGAACAGTTTGCTGCCTTCTCTGTTGCATCCTTATTTCTTTTTATCATCTCTTTGTAGAGGAACAGCGCCATGTGCACTTCGAGCATGAATGGTTAGAAGTTATGTACCACTAGCCGTAATTAGCGGAATTGACAGTCTGCAGGCCCCAGAATTAGGCTCCGTCCTACGACGCCTAGCAGTACTTCTTAGACGAAATCCTCCAGTGCACATAGCCTGTGGGATACAGATTTCGCTACATCATCTTTAACTTCATGTATTTCGGCTAGTAGAGCAGCGACCGTTTTACCAGCTGATCTCGATGCAATTTACAAAGAGACAAATGTGCTAAGTGTTCCAGTATTCAGTGTAGGATCAGACTGCCTACATAAATTTTGAAGCAGAAAATTTTTCCGTTTCCAGCGTGAATGGCGGATCCTTCTATGATATAACTGACCATTAGCCAGTGTTTTATGAGAATTCATGGGTGGGATTGAGTGGATGTTCTTGTGGCTAAGATATAAGATTAGGACTTTCTGTATTTGAAATAGTCTAACGACTTTCGTACTGTTTTGTTTCAGAGTGAGCCTGGGCCACTGTTACAGATCGACTTATTTCAGCTCAAATAGCGCCAAAAATTTAGAACTTCAGACCTTTTATCTTCAAAGTCTTGGAAATTCTAAAGGTGTCCAGCACTGCACGTTAAGACATTGGAAAATTACGAATGGAGATGTACGAATGTGTTCTACACTTCATATTCTTCCCTGTATAGTAGGGTAGCGCGTACGTTAGCAGGGTTTCCCAAACATTTAACATACACAATAGATACACATAACTGAGATTATATAAATGTGTGGTGTCTGTTATTTCAGATATGTTGAAAAGAACAGACACCACTCATTCATGTAATCGATTCGCCTCGATGGACAATTAGTACACAATCTTTAGTGCGGATGCACATTTACGTTCCACCTCTGGCGGGAATCTAATACTATCGGGCATGTAGGATGTGGACGGGGATTGTGGATAGGTCGTTGTGGAACATTTCGATACAGTCCGCGCATCTGCGATAAACAAGATGTCCGGATGGTGCTGTGGTAAACGTAACTACCTTGTAAGCAAGAGATCCCGGGTTGGAGTCCCGGTCCAGTACACATTTTCATTCGTCGCCGGTGACTCCGCACAAAGTCTCGATGCAGCTGATAACATTAGTTCCTTCCCTCTATTTTCCTTTTCCCTCTCTCCCTACAATTTACATAATACATAGCAGAGAATTTAACCATCAACAGTATAGTTTTCCTTCACTATTTACAACAGATTGCCAACAGTATGGTAATTCTTCGATTGCGAGAATGTAGAACTCATGTGGTTTTGAGGCGAGGAACTTGTCGACACATGTTCCTAGCGTGTTTTCATCGGGAGAGGAAGTTCCTGGAAAGTTCTCGATAGCTGAAAACATGAAAATTTTAGTGTGCAAAGTCAGATAGACAAGTTGGGGGCGGAATGACTTTCCAGCCCAAATCCTGTGTGGTGTCTTTTGTCAGTCTAGCAGAATGAGGGCCGGCGTTATCGTGGAGTACAATCACCTCATGCACTCTTCTGGTCGTTACTTTTGAATTCTGTCAGCAAGACGTCTCACTTGTTGACAATAAATGCCAGCAGGGATGGTTACACCTTAGGGAAGCAATTCGTAGCATACCACACTTTTTCTATTCCACCATATGCATAACGTTATCTTCTGGTGATGTGCGCAGGTGGTAGTAAGAGGAGTTGCTGCATCGTTTGGGCTCAACCATTACTTTCTTTTGCTTATGTTAGCACGCCACGGTTAAGTAATGTCGTTTTATTTACTTCTTTGACACAAATTTTGAAGAAAGTGGTTCCCTCCCGGTGCCACCATATCATCTAGATACAAATCCTATGGAGCTGGTCTGGTCTCCTGCAACAATTAAGATCCGTTCGTGTAATTGTGAAGCACCTCGCTCTGGAGTCTTAGAAGAGCGGCTCCTGCTTTTGCTGCTAATAAATAAATGTCCTGTGCTACCCAACGCGGTGCATGACTTTCAATGTGACCCCACTTTGGTTAATCGGTAGTCAATTTTGTTACTTTTATGTGCAACGAACTCCTCATTTTGAGTGACTAATCTAGCATGCCCCACGTGCTCAGAATATCTGAGGCGGTCAACGGTGATCGATATTGTTGCCTGATCACTACAAGAGAAAATAAACGCAAACCACGAGACTACAAAGGCTGTGTGCTTATGCCTGTGTCGGAAGACGAAAACTCACATGTGACGTGAAACAAGTACTGTATAAGAGGACACTTAGGGAAGAAATCCTTTGGCAAACAGGGAAACTGATATAACAAAATCTGTAGGTAAGCATTCGAACAATGAGTCGTTATTACCGCAAGCAACTCAAACAGCAGACGACTAAAAGGGCGGAATAAATGATGAAGATATACAGATGTACTTACTACACCTGAACCACACAGACACCGTAGGTAACCCGAAACCTGCACACCAGCTAGACTCTTGCTATCAGTTTGGAAACTAGCTGAGCGGATTACATATCTTCTAATGGGCAAAACATTCAATAACAGGTTAGTTGCAACATATAATCAGTTTTGATGTAGCCCAAACCACTCAGCTCCACTGCATTTCTTGTGGCTAGGCGAAGTAGTCACAGGTGGCTGGAATGGTAATAACTCCTAAAATTCTAGACATTCTTATACCTGGACGTTGCTAAAACTGTATGATGCCTTTTAAATTAGATGACAATTAGCCAGTAACAGTGCCCTTATTAAAGATGCTCTCTTTACAAGCGAATAAGCCAAAAGCAAATCATAGTATTAAGCAATCTAGCTATCCACAGGAATTTATCTTAGAATCGCTTACGTAACACAACGAACGGTCTCTTGGCATCTGAAGTGATCTGCTACTGATTATGATGACCTCGTAATGCAATACTCTTACTGAAAATATTGATGAGACTACAAAAAAGCTACTGCCGTGAATCTGTCTCTGCGAACATACGTTTCTTAATCTAAAAATAATTAACTAATGCATAGATGGCCGATTTCTGAATATTCTCTTCTAGTAAAAATGGTGACTAGCAAAACGTTAATTGAATATGCAACAGATATATTTAGCTTAGTTACCTCTACATCGATGTACGTGCAAGGCCTTATATTTTCCATCATCTATTACCTCACAACACTGTGCTTTATTCAGATGGATATATGAATACAACGCTTATGAAATAAAGGCATACGATTTGCGTTAACTTTGGGTTATTACTGTGCTTCAAGTGTATGTAACTTTATACAGACCACATCGGTAAAAGTTACACGGAACACGTTCTGTCTTTATCACACCCATACAAAGATTAGTTCTTCAGTGTACATTTAAAAAAACATGTGAGGCATATATCCCGTTTAGTGTGTGAACTACTACCTTGCTAGAACCGGTCAAGAATCAGAGAGACCACGTAATCAGAATGGAGTATCACCACATTGATTGTCATCGGAAATGTCACTCTACTACTCATCTGATAACATTGTCTAAGCAACCACACTGCTCCAATAGATCCCGCCGAATTGTAAAATAAAGAAACAAATTACCTTGCATTATGTAATATAAAAAATTATGTACAGTTCTCTCCGCGACGGCATGAGTGCAAGCCATAAGCGATTCCCGTTACCGCTCTCCATATTTGTCAGTGTAATACAATGAAGCCTCAATCCAAAGGACACCATGTCACTTACGAGAAAAACACATCATTACTACAGAGCAGCCCAAACAGAACCGATTGAAAGAGGAGGCTTGTTTTGCTTCCAATGTTGAAAGCCATGTGTGGCGACCACGCCCTTGCTAGATGTTGGCCGAAGTCAATCTCGCTAGAAAGATTTCAGGCAGATACATTCATGCAGCCGAAACCACCGTGAAGATACAGTAATCGGTAAACATGCCACAGACATAGTAGCCTAAACGGCCTATTACAATGGACACTTTCCAAACGTTTCTAGAGAGTGGCATAGTGGTTTATTAGACAAGATAACGAATTATAATTTCCGTGATATACTAAAAGATTAAATCCTTCTGATCGCATAGATCATAATCAATGGTGATAATGCATCTGCTGTGTACACTGAAGGTCCTTTGTACTACAGGGTCCTTTCTTGGGACCGACGATGTTTAATAAATGTTTATCTGAATGCCTAAAAACGTTCACAATTAATCTGATCCATAAAAAAGATAGCACAACACCACCTAACATTTACCGACCCATTTCACTAGTCCCAATTATATTTAAAATAACACAGCACCAAGAGATGTACCAGCAGACGAAGCAAATAACATAATCTGTCCTGCATGGTATGGCTGTAGAGCTACCCTCACTACTGTCAAATCAGTTGACAGGATCATACAAAAGTATATGAGTGCACTAAGAGTAAATCAGTAAGTCGTGTTATACTACAGGAATTAAGGAAAGACTTTGATACAGTGTCCCACACTATCCTAATAAGAAAATTACAGGACTACGGAATAGGGGAGAAAGCACCCTCTTATTGTGGTCATAATGAAGCACTGGAAAACAATTAGTGTGTGTGTGTGTGAATGACCAAAAATCATATCCATTACATGTTAAAAAAGAGTGTCATAGGGCTTCACTCTTGGCCCTTTTCTATTCATTATATATACAACTGAGCTGCCTTCCATATTGACACTGTACTATACACTGATAACACCACATTAACTGTTCATAATGTCAGCATATATGAGTTACAACTGAATGCTGCAATAACAATAGACAGCTGTAACACCTGATTTGAGGCTAATGGACTACATATAATTAGTAGCAAAACAGAAAACTTTGTATTTATTATAAATGCCACCAAGAATGACAATAAATCAATTAAGCTTCTTGGATTCCATATTAGTCAAAATCTAAGCTATGATACATATACAGTTAAGTTATGCTCCAGACTCCCACTTGCGATTTATCTGCTGTATATGCTCAGAGACTGTGTAAGTGACACTCTGCAGCTGCAAGTGTACTATTTCTCTTTTAATTCTCATCTAACATATGGGATTTTGCTCTGGAGAAACTCACATGAATCTAAACCTGTGTTTAAATGGTTAGAAAAAAGGCCATCAGATGCTATTTGGGAATCACACAATGAGGACCTTGTAGACACTGTTTCAAGGAAATGCATATTATGACAGTACCTCTCATAAACTAAAGAAAATGTCAATAATTTTTACTCTAAGATGTCAATACACCATAGTAACACTAGACATAAATATGAAATTGACAAGCCACATGCTAGACTAGCAAAGGTTCACAAGAGCTATAAATATCTTGCCATCACATATTTTCACAAACTACCATAAAATGTTCACTTGATGCATAGTAAGTGGTTGGGTTAAGCGTACTAGGACTTAATTTCCTGAGCAAATCCAAACCAGCCACAAAATTAATACAAAAACAAAACAATTTATTCTCACATAATAAACAGCAGATTGTGAAATTCACTATCATAATTTATAAGTTTCTCTATCCATTTATAGTTTAGTTTAATATTACCTTCTGCAAAAATCTGAAAATCCCAACCATTAATTAATTTATTATATTTCCTTGGTAAAATAATTTTAAATTTACTATCGAATTCTATGCAAATTTTTTCTCCATATCTAGTTTTTAAATATTCACAGCCCATAATGTAATACAGTTCATTTACCTATAGCTCACTAATCGTTTTAAAAAAAATAGAATTGCTTACATTATTAAGCTTTTTCAGTAGAGCATCTATTTATATAGAATGAAAGACGATTAAATTAAAAATTTTGACTCAAAACTTTATGCTGAGGATCATATGCTACATTTTTCTTACCATACTTGACAGGCAATTGCATCTTTCAGAATTTTATCATTAAAAGTAACAATTAATTTCATTGTTGTTTTCTGTGTGGCTAAAACATTCATTCTCATAGACACATTAATGACAAAAATATGATAATTTTCAGTCAGATTTAATGGGCTTGCATTGATATAACCATTCAATTGAGTGATTCTCTTCAACTCTGGGAGAACATCATGTGCTTTCAGATAATTATTTGGTGGATCTAGATTCCATATTTCTCGAGGAAAATTTTATCTCGTCTGTTCATTATATAGGTCTTCTGTAATTTAACATGTTCGAGTAAAGAAAAATCAATTAACTGATTATGTTTTCTTTTAGTCTGAAGCACAACAAAAGTAAAATAAAGTACATCAAATTCTGAAGAATTATAATAATTATTAATATCTTGTTCAAGATACCTTTTTTCATCTAATCTGGCTATTTCAACTGTTTGTGATCAAAGAAAGATGTCGGGAATATAGGTTGACACTTACATAGACGATAACAGCAATCAGCCACTTTTTGCAATGATATTTATTTGCTTCAATAGGGGCATTACCGCCAACCGGTCGGTTCTAAACCGGTAATGGAGCTACTTAAATAAATAAATAGCATTTTAAAAAGTGACTGGTTACTGTTACCTTCTATGTAAGAGTCAACCTATATTTTGTACACAATCGCAGGCTCAGAATGTCAGTTTTCGACAAAATGGCAGAAATTGGAATTTATGGATTTTTTACTCTTTTTTCCCCTAGCTATAGTGACTACTGTGGTTCATATTTTACGGATGCTTCACGAATTTCCATCGATTGTACTGCAATTTTTCCTTCCTTAGGAAGAGTATCTTCACTTTCAGGTCAAGTGTCATTATAATCAGGCCTTCTAAGAACTACATCTCCAGCACTTTGTCTCCAAGTAAAAATTACTGTTAAATCTCTTTCCCAAATAACTTCTTTATAATCCCTATAAAAACCACAAAACACATCAAACAGAAAAAGTACTTCAATTTTCTTCCTTTTTATTGAACCATTATTGAAGATAAGTCCTTCCATGATTAATTCACGAGCTATTGTTGAAATTAATTGCATAAGGACAGATGAAGTAATGAATAGATAATCCATTCTAGGCAAAATATTGCTTCCTTTACTTATAGTGATAACCTTGAACAACTTTGCACATTGTTATATATTTATTTTTCATTGGATTTTCGATCATGTAAGGAACAATCTGTATGATCAGCTCCAATAGTACTGCAGCTAATGTACAACTGATATATGATTAGGATGAACACAATCATCTCCAACATTTATATTAATTCCAAGTTTTTGTTCTGGAAATTAAGATTATTTTTAGTGTTCCCATTCACAGCGAATGTGTAAAACTGATAACTCTCGATTTTGTTCATGGTTAAATAAAGAAAAATTTTAGTAAGACATTAAAACAACTCTTACACAAGCACTGTTAAAGTAAATCAAGTTCTCAGTCTCATCAGTTGCAATAATTTCTAAATCTTGAGTAGAATCAAAATTGGGAATAAATACAGATAATGTATTCATAAATTATTGGTACACCAAATGCAGTGTTCGGCTCAAATGAAGCATTAGTATTAGTTTCTTAGAGAAGATGATCAGTACGTTTTACAATGTTGCAACAGCTACTTTTAAGTTTATAATAATTAATTCGAATACAATAATTTTAGGAACATCTTTACTATCAGTCTGTTTATTAGCTTTAGTAGTTTATTCACTAGATCAAACCATACTTTCAATACTATCTTTCATATCCATGTATAATTGTACATAGCTCTCAATTGTTGGTTTGTTTATAATTTTATCAGCTTTAATGTGACTGGGTTTTTCAAATAATTTTTTAAATTTTTTACATTATAATGACCTACAGAAATCTCTACCATTTCTTCATTGCAATATAGTTCATTATTTTTTATGTAATATTTTGAGTTAGAAAAACTGAATAGGACATTTCAAGTGCTTTCTTGTACAGGTGCGTTCAATCTTTCCTTGGCAACAGATGATATATCGCTTTGTTGAAATAATCTACTGTGACAGCTGAAGCAGTCTTGATTGTATTCCATGAACTACTAAAATTATTACTAAATAAATGAAAACTGATTGGGAACCAAAAGTAAGAATTCCAGAGAAGAAATCAAAAGTAAGCATGGTAAACTTTTACCAAATTCTACTCACTGTGTAATCATAGGACAAAATAAACATGGAAGAATGACATTAATGACTCATAAATTTATTTCAGCTCCAGGTTGGTTGAATTGGAAAAAATTAATTATTTGTATATTTACTCCAAATACTTAGATCAACCTATGTACTCAGAATTTATAGATAGGTGTAAAAAAAATTGAAAATAAGCATAATGAAGAAATTGCTGGTTTTATAGAAAATTATGGTAAAATTACTACATTGAGATGAATGTCTAAATAATTCAGTGAGTAGTATTTGATGACTTCATTCTTGAAAATCAGGATACAGTTAGAGAATACTTTGGTAGAGGAAGACATAAAATAAAACCGAAACAATTACTTAGAGATCATCTTAGTTTCTAAAATATTTTCATTCAAGATGCCACATATTTGAAACATATTTATCACAAGTTTACTGGAGGTGATTTAAAATTTGATGATTTTAACGATATTTGTACTAAATGTTGGAAATAACGGGCTGGATTTCGTACAATACACATGACTAGGAAACCAAACAATGGCAAGTTCAGAGATAAAATAAAAACATTCTTAAAATAATTATTCCTTCTTTTTTTCATCTCAGGCATTGTTGAAAATGCAACAAGAAATAGAAGAGTAAAAGAACAGTTAAAAGTAGGATTTAAAAAATGCAAGTAAGAACCAAGGTCAGAATCTGAAAAACCATAAAAATATCAAACTATTATTGATGGAGTTGAACAAGTTAATCAAACAATTGAAGGGTTAGGTGACAATGTGTTAAAAGTAACTGATGAAAATAGAAATGTCGAAAAGCACAGGGTTCCTTATAATTAAAATTTTTTAGAAGAATTTAACGATATTCCAACAGAAGATAAACAATATGATAGAGATGAAAGAGATTGTACACTAAGTGAAATTGAAACATAAGGTTTATTAACAAAATATGATGAAAGGAGGAAAAGAATAGCTCCAAAAGAAGGACAAGTGATTAGAAAAGTAAATATAAGTGAAAGAATGTTAGAATATATTAATCGCAGTGAAAATAAAAGTAATTTATGATGATCTGTTGGCACATTTACATTGGTTGGCAAATTACCAGTTATATTTGATGGAGATTTATTAACAGTTGGTGATATAACATATGAAAGTATAGATGGATTAATGAGTCTTGTAACTGAAAAACAGATTACTATGTGTGACATTAACCCCAATAACATAAAATGAAGTAAAGGCAACAAATATAAATGTTTGTTAAAAGAACTTGTTGATCTTAATCTTTCAAAAAAATTGCCATCAGATTTAGATTAAGGTGTTGGTGAAGGTTTAGTTAAAAAATATGCACAAAAACAAACAGAACATGTTTGAATGGACAATATCTTTCAATTAACTTATAGATTAGCTATAATTCATGGAGAAGAATTAGCTGGAAATAAAAATTCTCAACCCAAGAAAGTTGGAATAACTCAAATGTTCGGAGAAACTCAGAGATTTCATAATCAACAATTCAAAAGGATTTCTGTATTTTATTATATTTTAGAATAACCATCCTCACACATTTTTTAAACGTGAAATAAATGGAAAAGTACTAGTACATTAGGCTTTAAATGATTTATTAATGTCAGGGATGCATTTACGAGGGTATTCGGACTGTGGTCCACTTTCTAAGCTATAAGAAAGACTAGCACTAGTAATCCAGGGGTAAACAAATTATGCAAAGCATGTAAAGAAACATGATATTGCTTTTAGGGATAATATGGACTTAGAAAGAAGTCATGCCACAAATAAATAACTTCAATTCGCAGCAAAAGGGCGAATGCACGTAAGTAATGCTACGGTAGATGGAAAATTAGCTGCAACTGCAGTATAATAATACTGGAATAATGTATAGAAAACGAAAATTATGAATTGGCTTAGTTATGGGAAATAACGGTCGGAGACTATAAAATAATCAATCGATATAAATTTGTTATCTATATAGATGAACAACTTTACAATTGATTATACTTTGCTACATAGAGACAAAATTAAAGAAAAAGGAATTAAAATTCAAAACAATAATGTTCAACTACATAGTACTGAACAATTTTTAACTGATACACAAAAACGAAGTAGAGATAAGGAAACTGGTTGAAATTTATTCATACCCTTTGTAAAAAATAATTCAGCATCTCATGTAAACGAAAGAAACAAAACATTATGGTACACATTTACCATTATTTTTCGCAGCTTCAACATATTGAACTGCCATTGGGTCACTAGCCAAACATACTGCAGTTATTGTAAACGCAGTAATTAACAAGAAAAAGGAATGAGAGTAACAAAAAAAGATTGAAGATATAAAATTTGTGTTTCATTTATTTGGAGGTAATACACTAAAAAAACTAATTAAGTGTTTGGGGAAAAAATATCTATACTCTAATGATGAGAGAATGGAAAAATGAACTTACATGACTAAGAGGAAAAACTGATTCAAAAATAAATAATTTAATCAAAAACTGTCAGGAAAATTTTTTAAACACACTAAAAGTTATATTGATTTATGAAGGAGAACATTGGTTGACTTAAAGACCCAAGAAGCTTTCATGATGCAGGTACGAAACAATACTCTGAAAAATTATCTAATACAGAACCTGAATACACAAGTTTTTCAACACAACTCAGGAACTATGTCACCACAACACATTTTAAGGAAAATATTTTACAGATTCATATGGGTAGCTGTAGCTCTATAACAAAGGTAGGAAACAACTACTCTACAAAAAAGGAACAAGATTATGTATTTTTCAGATTACTTCTCAAAGGCAGATTTAACACCATACTGAAGCCAGATAAGTAATGTAAGAAAAAGAATATGTGATAACCAGAAACTTAAATTTAATTTTGTTAGAAATGAATAAATATCAAAATACCCATTTGAGTATCATGAAAAAATCAAGAGAATTACTTTACTTTGAGCTAATACAGATGGTGATTTGTCAGCTACCAATACAGATGATAATTTGTCAATTACTAATTTTTTAATAGAGATAAAAAGACATAACATCAATGAAATAGAAATTTTATATCCAACTCAATTCAATAATCCATTAATTGAAATGAATATGAGAAATAAAATATTTATAACTCTAAATCAATCAGTTAAAACTGTAATTGTTTCAGGTTAGTTACTAATTTTGGTGAATTTTTGGAAGAAACCACTTATGATGAAAGGAACAATAATTTAAAATTTAATGAATTTTTATTCTATTTAATGGATACTCTTATTCATATCTACTGTTTGAAGTGTAAAAAATTTACTGACACACACAGTCCTCAACGAGTCACCACTAAAAACGGAAGACAGAGGATTGAAGGTCTTTGTAAGATATGTAAAAGTAAAGAAAGTAAATTCGTTACAGATTTTGTTGGTTACGGTTTACAGCTCAATATACTTGAAGAAAATATTAATGAAATACATAAAACAAAACAAAATTAAGAGGAGAAATGTTTGCCTGGCCCTTTGACCGAGCGGTTCTAAGTGCTTCAGTCTGGAACAGTGCTGCTGCTACTATCACATGTCCAAATCCCGCCCCAGGCATGGATGTGTGTGATATTCTTAGGTTAGTTTGGTATAGGTAGTTCTAAGTCTATATGACTAATGATCTCAGATGTTAAGTCCCAAAGTGCTTAGAGCCATCTGAACCATTTGAGAAATGTTGTATCATTTGGCTCTGTTGATTTATGATCAGTAAATATAATAGAAATGGATTCAGGAAAATGAAAATGAAGTTTAAAAATAATTAAAGGCTATAAATATTTATTAACTGTTATAGATTTCTGTTCGAAATATGGTTGGGCTATTCCACTCAAAGGGAAACAGGTAACAATGTAGTTACATTTGAAAAAATGTTTACAGACACATAATCATAAAGAATTCTAGAATAAATATATACAAGAACTGATGAAAAGGCACCACATTAACCAGTTTCGAACTTCTACTGAATTAAAAGCATCTGATATTGAAAGGTTCAATAAAATACTTTAAAGGAACGATGTGTGGTAAGAATTTGCTGTTCAGAGAAACTGTAAATGGTTCGATAAGGTTTCAAAATTAGTTAATGAATATAAAAACACAAAATATTCAACAAGAAAGAGTAAAACAATTCAATATATTATTCATTCCAATCCAGTTACATATAAATTGAAAGATAGTGATCGAAATTTCTATGAACAACAACTATAGAAAACAAAATATTCTGATATATATCTTGTTGCAAAAGTTTTTAGGAGTTAAGATCATAAACTTTGAATTGAATGGTTGGGATTAGGTAACTCACATAATAGTTGGGTAGATAAAGAATAAATTTATCAAAATTTTGATATATAAATCAGCCCACTAAGAATGAATAAAACTTACACTTTCACTTTTTCTACCCATATGGTATCCTAATGAAGATACATTTAGATCTATAAACCAATTATGTTATTTATAATTATGACTTTAGAAACCAGATTATCGGTACGTAAACGTTTCTGATACAGTTTCAGGTGCTAAATGTTTAATGTTTGGAGTAGTATACATAAAAGATAAAATGTCAGTGTAATCCTTTTTTCTTTTCTTTAAAATTTTCTTTGGCATAATTGTATCATCTGGGATTCCATAATGGATTAAATTCAGTAATCGACTTTTCCAATTGATCATTTTCCTTGTAATTACAGCAAAGGAAAAAGTAGAATTTTTGTAGGGGGACAAACATGATGGTTAATTCCTCTTTAAAACTACAAGCTACTGTTGCAGAGATACTGGAATATAATCAACTATATAATGCATTTTAACATATTGATAAAGAAGATACTATTACATTAGAAAAATTAAACACATCCAATTTACATGGTTTAAAAGGAAATGAAAATTGGCAATATTAATTAATGAAACTGATCCCGGAAATTACAACACTGCTATGTGGAAATTCATTATATCAGTAAAAAATTATTCTTGTGTATAGTCACCCAAGATATTACAATAACTGTGTTGACAAACGGTTCTTAAAATAATTTTAACAAAACAAAAGTTGGTCTTAAATTATGTTTTACAATTTGAGGAACCACATTAGGTAACAGTGCATCTGTTTCACTGTTTCTTCTGTTTATTTCATAAGGACATATCAACTGTTTCTTTTCCATTTTTATTCGGTTTTCATCGCACTTATGTATTTATCTTACATACTTTGTTTCGTTTCTGTAGAATTCTATCATTTCTTTTCTTATCTTATATTCTCCATGTGCACGAATTTCTGGTTGAACTTCAAGCTGAACCCATTATCTGAATGTTAATTAATGTAATGAAAATTTTTCTTTGCAAATGGAGGTGGTCATAAAGTGCAAAATTTGTGCAGTGGAGAAATCAACTCATAATTTTCACTCATGTAAATATACAAACAATAAATATAAGAATTCATGTAAACAATCTCATAGTGAGCATCACCCAAACGTGTATGCTTGTACATGGAAAATATGTTTCTGCACATTATTACAGATAACGCTTGAAGGTATTTCCAAGTGATGAACATTCGATACTATTGAAAAATGAATGCAGAAAGGATGTATTGGTTGTTAAGAAATTACAGAGTTTAGATGTTTTTACTTAAATCGTACAACTACTGACAAGCTCTCAAGTAAATTCGAGATTTGTCGGCTAAGGATAGGGATAAAAGAATATGGTGTGGAAATACGGAAAATAAATAATTAAAAGCTATCATAAAAGATTATTGCGAACAAACAAGCATAAAAAATGAACTGAAGATGAAACTTAATTTTGCTATTCGCATTTTTCACAAAGCTAATATTTTTATGTAGATAAAAGGAAGCTTTATTGAGAGATTTTCAGTCACTCAACACGAAATAATTTATGGGTGTGTAGCACATTTAGAAAAGATGATTATAATAATCAAATTTTTTATGTATTTTACCTTCTCCTACAAAGACTCTCGATAATCTGAAAATATGGGAACTCAAAGCTAGAGGTAAGTAGCTTAGTATGAGAGGATACAGTAAATCAGAGAAATCAGAGTTAATAAATGCTATTGGGTTACAAGAGTTTAGATTTCATGCAGAAATATTCCAAAAAACTAGGTCAAGGTAGGAACGTTTACCTAATGTAAATCTTTTTTACAGATTTGATTGTGCTGCTGTTGAAAAAACTCCACCACCTGGAGGAGAATAAGTATTGAGAGTAGATCAGATTTATCCATTCAGTAGCAAACTATTTAAACAAGAAAATGCGACTGAGTCACTAAAAAGAACTTAACTGAGATTAAAGATATAAGTCGAGGTTTACTGGAAAATTTAAAGCATATTCTGCTGACTATAAAATTGTCTTTAACAATGCTAATATTGCCATAGTCAATACCATAAGCGAGAAAACAGATTACACAAGAAAAGCATCAGTTCTGTGGTAGACATAGCTAAAAACAGAACTAATTTTTGAAAAACATATAAGCTGAATATAATTACTACAAATCCTAAAATATTTTCTCCTGTTTCTACAGGATATAAAGTATCAAATAATACTCGACGATATGTCCAAGTTTTGTGCAAGAAAATCAGAGCTATATTAA
Source organism: Schistocerca serialis cubense (assembly GCF_023864345.2). Taxonomy (NCBI): domain Eukaryota; kingdom Metazoa; phylum Arthropoda; class Insecta; order Orthoptera; family Acrididae; genus Schistocerca; species Schistocerca serialis. The sequence continues at coordinate 728,798,461 of NC_064642.1, forward strand.
TATCTCATGGGTCTATTCATGTAGCAGAGGTTTCATTACATATTAAAATGCTAGCAATCCCAAAGGCATATGCAGTAGGGGCAAAAAATTATAAATATAGCTGAAGACAAAGACTTAAAGATGTATCACAAGAATTAATAATAAAGACAATCTGTGCTGTCCTCGAGCAATAATATTTTGGGTAGAGAACTCACTATTAATGAGATACAGAAAATTGGAAAAGAAGATAAATACATATTACTAACAAAACTTAACTGACTTATTATGTAATTAGTTAGGTGAATACAATGAAGGAGGGTTTAATAAAGATAACAGTGAATTGTTGAAGAACTTTTAGGTATTCAAATATATGTCATATGTACTGAAAATTTTAATTTTGTTACCGATAGCGGTCATGAGAAATAAATAAACATTTATCTGTACAAAGAAAACAACAATTTTGATATAATAAGCAGTATGAGGTCTTTTGTGGGATTGGTGGTGGTGGTGGTGGTGGTTAGTGTTTAACGTCCCGTCAACAATGAGGTCATTAGAGACGGAGTGCAAACTCGGGTTAGGGAAGGATTGGGAAGGAAATCGGCCGTGCCCTTTCAAAGGAACTATCCCAGCATTCGCCTGAAACGATTTAGGGAAATAATGGAAAACCCAAATCAGGATGGCTGGAGACGGGATTGAACCGTCGTCCTCCTGAATGCGAGTCCAGTGTGCTAACCACTTGTGGGATTGTTGTATTTCTGTAATAAACGTAACAAAATATTTAACGAGAAAGATATACATAAACGCAAAATAGAAAGAAAATCTGTATAATGTGGAATGGTACAGTACCTGAAAGGGCAGAAAACAATATATATTGTGCAATCTGCAATACATACTGTTATAATAAAGAATGGTTAAAAAGTTAATAATTTTGGCTATACAGAAAAATACACCTCCCCCATGAACCATGGACCTTGGCATTGGTGGGGATGCTTGCGTGCCTCAGTGATACAGGTAGACGTACCGTAGGTGCAACCACAATGCAGGGGTATCTGTTGAGAGGCCAGACAAACATGTGTTTCTTGAAGATGGGCAGCAGCCTTTTCATTGGTTGCAGGGGCAACAGTCCGGATGATTAATGATCTGGCCTTGTAACACTAACCGAAATGGCCTTGCTGTGCTGGTACTGCAAATGGCTGAAAGCAAGGGGAAGCTACAGCTGTAATATTTCCTGAGGGCGTGGAGCTTTACTGTATGGTTAAATGACGATGGCGTCCTCTTGGGTAAAATATTCTGGAGGTAAAATAGTCCCCCATTAGGATCTCTGGGCTGGGACTACTCAGGAGGACGTTGTTATCGGGAGAAAGAAAGCTGGCGTTCTACAGATCGGAGAATGGGATGTCAGATGCCTTAATTGGGGAGGTAGGTTAAAAAATTTATAAAGGAAAATGAATGGGTTAAAGTTAGATATAGTGGGAATTAGTGAAGTTCGGTGGCAGGTGGAACAAGACTTCTGGTCAGGTGAATACGGGGTTATAAATACAAAATCAAATAGGGGTAATGCAGGAGTAGATTTAATAATGAATAGGAAAATAGGAATGCGGGTAAGCTACTACAAACAGCATAGTGAATGCATTATTCTGGCCAAGATAGATACTAATCCCATGCCTACAACAGTAGTACAAGTTTATATGCCAACTAGCTCCGCAGATGACGAAGAGATTGATGAAATGTATGATGTGATAAAAGAGATTATTCAGATAGTGAAGGGAGACGAAAACTTAATCGTCATGGGTAACTGGAACACGACAGTGGGAAAAGGAAGAGAAGGAAACATAGTAGGTGAATATGGAATGAGAGTAAGGAATGAAAGAGGAAGCCACCTGGTAGAAATTTGCACATAGCATAAGTTAATCATAGCTAACAGTTGGTTCAAGAAACATGAAAGAAGGTTGTATACATGGAATAAACCTGGAGATACTGGAAAATATCAGATAGATTATATAATGGTAAGTCAGAGATTCAGGAACCAGGCATTAATATATAAGACATTTCGAAGGGCAGATGTGGACTGTGGCCAAAATCTATTGGTTATGAACTGTAGATTGAAACTGAAGGAACTGCAAAAAGGTGGGAAATTTCGGAGATAGGGCCTGGATAATCTGAATGAACCAGAGGTTGTAGAGAGCTTCAGGAAGAGCATGAGGGAACAATTGACAAGAAGGGGGGACAGAGTAGAAGAAAAACGTTTAACTTTGAGAGAGAAAATAGTGAAGGTAGGAGAGGATCAAGTAGGTAAAAAAACGAGGGCTAATAGAAGTCCTTGGGTAACAGAAGAGATATTGAATTTAATTGATGAAAGGGCGAAATACAGAAATACAGTAAATGAAGGGGGCAAATAAGGAACACAAACGTCTCAAAAATAGGATGGACTGGACATGCAAAATGACTAAGCAGGGATGGCTAGAGGACAAATGTAAGGATGTAGAGGCGCATATCACTAGGGGTAAGATAGATACTGCCTACAGGTATATTAAAGAGACCTTTGTAGAAAAGAGGACAACAATATCAAGAGCTCAGATGTAAACCCAGTACTAAGCAAAGAAGGGAAAGCAGAAACGTGGAAGGAGTATATAGAAGGTCTATACAAGGGCGATGTTCTTGAGGACAATATTATTGAAATGAAAGAGAATGTAGATGAAGATGAAATAGGAGACATGATACTGCGTGAAGAGTTTGACAGAGCACTGAAAGACCTTATTCGAAACAAGGCCCTGGGAGTAGACATCACCCCATTAGAACTAATGACAGCCTTGGGAGAGCCAGGCCTAACAGAACTCTACCATGTATGAGACAGGCGAAATACCCTCGGTCTTCTAGAAGAATATGATAATTCCAATATCAAATAAAGCAGGTGTTGACAGGTGTGAAAATTACAGAATATCAGTTTAATAAGACACGGCTGCAAAATAGTAACATGAATTCTTTACAGACGAATGGAAAATCTGGTAGAATCCAATGTCTGGGAAGATCATTTTGGATTCCGTAGAAATGTTGGAACACGTGAGGCAATACTGACCCTATGACTTATGTTAGAAAATAGATTAAGAAAAGGCAAACCTACGTTTCTCGCTTTTGTAGGCTTAGAGAAAGCTTTTGACAATGTTGTCTGGAATATTCTCTTTCAAATTTTGAAGGTAGCAGGGGTAAAATTCAGGGAGCGAAAGCTACTTACAGTTTGTACAGAAACCAGATAAAGCAGTGGGTGGGAAGGGAGTGAGACATGGTTGTATCCTATCTCTGATGTTATTAAATATGTATATTGAGCAAGCAGTAAAGGAAACACAAGAAAAATTCGGAGTAGGTTATAAATTCCACAGAGAAGAAATAAAAACTTTGAGGTTGGCCGATGACATAGTAATTCTGTCAGAGACAGCAATGGACCTGTAAGAGCAGTTGCACGGAATGGACAGTGTCTTGAAAGGAGGATATAAGATGAACATCAACAAAAGCAAAACGAGGATAATGGAACGTAGTAGAATTAAATCAGTTATGCTGCCGGAATTAGATTAGGAAATGAGATGCTTACAGTAGTAAAGGAGTTTTCCTATTTGGGTAGCAAAATAACTGATGATGGTCGAAGTAGAGAGGATATAAAATGTAGACCAGCAATGGCAAGGAAAGCGTTTCTGAAGAAGAGAAATTTGTTAACATCGAGTATAGATTTAACTGTCTGGAAATCGTTTCTGAAACTCTGTGTATGGAGTGTAGCCATGTATGGAAGTGGAACGTGGACGATAAATAGTTTATACAAGAAGTGAATAGAAGCTTTATAAATGTGGTGCTACAGAAGAATGCTGAAGATTAGATCGGTAGATCACATAACTAATAAAAAGGTATTGAATAGAATTGGAGAGAAGAGAAATTTTTGGCATTACTTGAGTGGAAGAATGTATCGGTTGGTAGGGCATATTCTGAGCCATCAAGGGATCACCTATTTAGTACTGGAGGACAGCCTGAAGCGTGAAAATCGTAGAGGGAGGCCAAGAGATGAAAACACTAAACAGATTCAGAAGGATGTAGTTTGCAGTAGATACTGGGAGGTGAAGAAGTTTGCACAGGATAGAGTAGCATGGAGAGCTGCATCAAACCAGTCTCTGGACAGGAGACCACAACACAGAAAAATACATGTGGTTTGGTCATGAAGTGCAACAAGAAACTGGTACACATATTCCAAATCTGACAGTAGCTCACAATTTTAGTGGACAAATATATAATTTAAAACAAATGATGAATTCTATGGTTAGTTGATACCTGATGAAAATAGAATTTATACATTTACACCATATTGTGCAAATCAGTATGAGCAATAATTTATTTTGATGTGGTGCATTGAGAATACAATAAAATCATGTAGTGTCTACACAGGAACTAAATTTATGTTAAAGGAGAAAAAGCAATTAGATCTAGTAATTACAGTTAGCAGTTTTTGTTCAATTTCCTCTTACAAGTTTTCTAAAAAAATTTAAGAAGTGTATTTTCCTCATTTATTCAGTACAAAAGAAAATGAAAATTACATAGGGTAGATTCCTGATGGCAAATACTATTCTGGTTGACACTGTGAAGCCAAAAGACATAGAAATATTTCTCAAATGGCATAGCTCAAGAGTTAAAGAAAATTATGTCTTCAATATGAAAAAAAGAGATCGGTGAATATAGTAATTCTGATGTAGAAATTTTGAGAGAAGGTTGTTCAGAACCAAGAAAACATTTCCTCAAAATAGCTAATTTTGATTTATTCTGTTATTTGACAATTGATAGAATTTGCATGTCTATATACACATCTAAGTGTATGCCTAAAATAGAATTGGTGTATTTGTTAATAAACAGAAAGATAATTACAGTAAGGAATTCATAGGTTGGTTAAACATTTTCACCAATAATAGTATTCAACATGCTGCTAATGGTGCTGAAGTAAGAATAGCAAAGCAAGATGGATTAGTTAAATAAACAAATACTGTTTATCAATATCATGGCCGTTTATGTCTTGGTTGTAAGAAATGTTTTAGAAGTGTGATGATTAACAATAAAAATAAAGAAACAAAGGGTGATGTTCGTCAGCTGTCTTCAAAAAGAAATGCAGAAACACGAATTGCTGGATATAATTTAATAGAGATGTGGGAATGTGATTAGCTTAACTGAAAAGAGTATAAAAAGCCTAAAAGACTGAAACTGTTACCTGAAGCTGTCAAACCACTGAGATACTTTATGCAGTGGTCATACAAATACTATAAAATAAAGAGCTGAAACAGGTGGTTTTAGCACAGAAACAAGATTTGATATTGTATGCAGTCTATATCCAACCACACAATATTATGATTATCCTGAACAACATGAAACAAAAATATGCTGACCAAGATATCATACTTAAAAAATTGTGTGGATTTGTAAAATGTGAGGTATTGGCACCAAGAAGATTGTATCATCCAGTTTTGCCTGTTAGAATAAATGAAAAACAGTTGTTTTCCTTAGTGTCAAATGTTCAGAAGAAAAAATAAACAGATACTATCTCAATGATGAGGAAAGAAGTCTCTTGCGTATTTGGGTACGAGATGAAGCAAATAATGGTGTCGAAAAAGGGTACAAAATTTTAGACATCTATGAGGTATGGCAGTTTAAAAATAAAAACAACATGTCGTTAAAAATTATGTGAAACACTTCATGAAATAAAATTAGGAACTAGTCCTTACAAAGACGTTTTTGAAAGCAAAGACGAATATATAAAAACAGTAGGAGACAAATAAAGTATTCTATTAGACAAAGAAAAGATAGAAGAAAATCCTTGGGAAACGAGCAGTTGCTAAAACGTGTTTAAGAGTTTACAGGGTAAATTTAGACAATGGCAAAGCATAAGTAAACCTGAGTATGTAACAGATTTACAACGTTTTATGAGATACTGTTGGACGACCGATTAGATGATACAGATATAAATTTTACTAATGTGAATATGGTACAGACGAGGTACAACTTCAAGGATTATGATGTCCAAAATAATGCAGCTACAAATATTTTTATAGCTGCATTCACCACCCCCATATAAATGCCTAGATTGTATGGTAGGTTAGATAAACTTGGAAAAATTATTATATACAGGGTGTTTCGAAATTAATATACAGGTTTTAAGGTTTTGGAGCATTTATTACATTCAACTTATAATTATAAATGACACATCAAAAGAGAGAGCAATTCAACTGTTTTGTTTGTATACCTTTGTGCAAAGGAAAGAACATGGAACGACAAAGTGTGACTGAAGAATCTGTTGAATGAGTGAGAGTCCCTCACGTTTTGCCCCAAGAAATCAGTTTGGAAGACTTATCACGAATTAGTAGTTCTACTGGGGTCTGTGCAGAGACTTTCAAGGAAGCGCTTACAATTACATCTGTTAAAAGCTCTAAAGCCTACAGACTATGATTAATGTGCCAACATTCCAAACGAAAAGTTGCTGCATCATGATGAAACTTTTCTGCATCGTGTCATCCCCAGTGATGAATCGACATTTCACCTAAGTGGAAGTGCGAAAACATCTAATGTGCGCATCTGCAGGTCAACAAAGCACCACAAATGGTAAAGTTGCAACGAGACTTCCCTAAATTGAATGTTTTTTGGTGCCATATCCCGCCAGAAAGTCTATGGACTTTCTTTTTCAGTGAAGCAACTGGTGTTTCTTATCTTTGTATGCTATGGCTCTCTCTGTAGTTGCAAGAAGCTTCAATAGAACTTTACTCACCAGCAAAATGGTGCGCCGCCCCACTGTCATAACTCAGTACACAATAGGTTAAATGACATTGTATCCAACTGCTTACGTCATTTTCATGCACAATCTTATGTCTTGCGATTGTTCTCTTTGGGAGTTAATGAAGGATCATGTGTATATGGCTCTGCTATCACCTGCTCCGCTATCACCTTATCCACGTGTCCTTAAAAAAAACACTGTTGTAACAATTTTTCTAGAAACACTGACTGAGGTATGCAAAGAACTCGCCTATCGAGTCAATGAGTGATAAATGGTTCTCACATTGAACACCTGGAAGAAAAACTGTCTGAGATGCTCTTTTATTTTATGTTTTTATTATAATTTTAAGTTAAATGTAGCATTTGCTACAAGGGCTTGAAACCCATACATTTATTTTGAAACACCCTGTATTTTGATACCGATTTCTAGTATATATAACTCCGTCTTCAAGCCACGAGTGGTCTACAGGGACCATCCGACCGACACGTCATCGTCAGTGGAGGATGCAGTTAGGAGGGGTGTGGGAACAGCACACCACTCTCCCGGTTGTTATGATGGTATTCTTGACTGAAGCCACAACTAATCAGTCGAGTAGCTCCTCAATTGGCATCGTGAGGCTGAGTGCACTCCAAAAAATGGCAGCAGCACATGGCAGCCTGGATGGTCACCTATCCAAGTGCCGCCCACGCCCAACAGCTCTTAAGTGATCTCACAAGAACCGGTGTATCCACTGTGACAAGGCTGTTGTCCATGTACTAATGATGGCAAAGTCAATTCAGAAAAAGATTGAATACTGGGTGAATGGACAGATGAGTCAGAACATAATAAATGGATAACAAATTGGACTTCGACTGGACCAAAGAGTTGTTATTATGAGAACAATGGTAAAAGCAGTGGTGACAGTTAAGAGATTCACTTGGAAGAATAAAAATATTCAAAAGCTGAATGGGGAGTCTCTGGTAAGATTAATTGAGTGTGAAGTGAAGGAAAAGATAAAATTAGGGTACAGTCAGATCACCATAGATGTTGGCACTAAAACTCTAATCAACAAATGGGTTAGGGAAGAATTCTCATTTCAGTGTGATAAAACAGTAGTTCCAGAAAATGGTTATTAAAAATTATTTATTATATAATAAATTTTAATAAGATTCAAATATTTTTTCTATATCTTCTTCTGTAAGAATAAAATCCACACATATTTTATAACAATTGTATAAATATGTTACTGGATTTCTATCATACTCCCCACATTCTGCATCTCTAATTATTAATTGAGAAACTATTAAAAATAATGAACAAGCTTTAATACAGTTTTGTGTCATTTTTGCTGATTTATTTATTGATAAATTTTAACTCTCTTTTTTTTACAGTCATAAAAAGAGAATCTGAGTTTTCTATATCCTCCCATATTTCTATATCAGTTTCATCATAATTATTAAACCTCACTTAGTTTTATTCTTCTTTATATACTTCATTTAATACTCTAATATTGGCAGTATGATCCTGGCTTCTCAAATAATCTATTATTAAAGGTAATTTAAAATATTATTTGCAAATATTACACTCAACTTGCTTATCTCTTGGTTTATTATTTCTCTCAACAAAAACATTAGATTTAAGCTAATCCCACACATTAGTCACATTTAACTTGATGAATAATTTTTAGTGTGAATAAAAATTTGTTCAATATAAATGGTAGCTTTTCTGAAAAAGCTCAGAAATTTTAGCAGTACTAATTTGTTAAAAGAGATTAATGAGTTACAAGTAATTGCCTTATAAAATTTTGCAGTTTGTCAATATTTGAAAACAGGATATGGAGAGAAAATTGGTTTAGAGCTGAATAATGAATTTAAGATTAGTTCAACTGATAGATGATAGAAATTAATTTCTGACTGGGTTTTTCAATATTTAGAAGATCATAATATTGAAGTAAGATATAATGGAATGAAGACAAGTAAAAATAATGATAATGAATTTCGTTATTTAGAATTAACAATATACAAAATCTTATACAAGTAACATTTTTGTAGTACATTTTGTGGGGGGCTCGGTCTGCTTGGTAAATTATATCCTAGTGCACTCAGCATACCTACTTACTACTTCAGTGCCGCTGAATAAAAGCGAAATAACAATGCAGGTGAGAAGTAAAGTCTCTTACATAGTGAAACAATTTGAAGAATATTCAATAGATGACTTAGAATTTTTAGATGGGAGTATAGAAAACTATGAATTGTAGTGTTTTATGAAACTGCAGCTGAATTACCATGATATATTTTATAAATTAATACAGAGATAAAGTTTATAATTATGAAAATTGTTTGCAGATAGTACAAAGCTATTAACATTATATACTTGTTCAATGGTGCATACTGTATTAGATTTGTTAAAAGTGATCAGTTTGTATAACAACATACTTTAGTGAAGTAGTTATTCATATAAAAGTCTTCTTGTAACATAGATAGTTATGGATCCAAGCCAAATCACTGTAATGGTGTTCTATAAGTGTACATAAATTTCATATGATGAAACCAGTTGCTTCTAAAAGTGGTCAAATGCAAATAAATATTTTATTCTGTTCTATAATGGAGCATATCGTATGTTAACTGCCTTATATCCCTTAATAATTGGAGGGTAATCTCTAGATAGGATAAACATGCCCGTATCTTGCAGATTGATAGTATAACTAATAATGATATTGACTGGACATTGTGGTTTTATGCACATTTTTAAAATTCATGTTGTCCAAATTATGACAGTGCAAACAATATTAACCGCTCTGTTGAAGCACTATGATCCACAATGACTTAAAAATTAAAACTGTTTCATATGAGATCAGTTTCATATCTAAAAGATTTAGCAGGAAAATTCCTAATTCAGCCAACTTAGTATTTTGTCAGTTGTACACATGTGACACCCATGAAGAGTGCAAGTTTATATGTCCAAAACTGATACTGTTACCACGACAATAATACAAAATGAGTCTGGCATGAAACATGACATATGTGGTAATAATATATTTGTGTATATTTTAACTTAAACATAATATTAAATGCTAAGTTGTTATTTGTGATGCACAAATACCTGTTGTTTAAAATTAAATTATGGGCTATCCAGTTACAATACAAAATCTGAAGTAAGTTTTTAAATATTCATTTTTTTATCATGCTCTGTTTAGTTTTTCATGTATGCCATAGTTGTTTTGCATCAAAACTGTGATATTACGTTAGTAGTGCAAAACAACTATGTAGCTGGATGTGAGGATACTTGGGTCGAAATCCTAGAAGATAAAATAAGTGAAAGCGGTGAGATATACTGTATGCCATGTCTCTGTTATTTACCAAAACTGGCACTTCATTTAGCTGCACATGCAGACTTGTGGCGTGTGATGTTAGTGTAGCCGTAAGAATAGCATGGTGTAGTGTTGATATCTCACCACCCTGCTAACCTCACGTAGTTAGCAACAAGCCTCTTACGTTAACTACTTTCCCGTACCTGAGGGCCAGAATGTGAGGAACTGGGCGCTGTAGGTGGTCACTATGGAGATGAAAGCAGTGACGAGGCTCAGTCGTACGGTGAGCATGCCCAGCACGGTGGCCATTGGGCGTCCAGAGGACACTTGCCACACCAGCAGCCGCAGCTCACGATGGGCGGCACCGCCCACACGACCCCGTTCCAGTAGCAGCTGCGAGCACAGCTTCTGGGTGCGCCTCACTTCTGTCTCCACACATTGAGGAGGCACGACAAGAACTGTCATCTGAGCTAGGCTGAGTAACATGCTAACCTTCCCTTGCCATGCACTGATATCACTCGAATCTAGGAACGATAATTTTGTTATAAGGAAGTAAATTTGAACTATTGCAAACAGTGAAATATTCATGAAATATAACATAAGAAAACTCCCATGAGCAGAGTTTACCAGGTCTGACATTTCACAGAGTTTACCATATGCTCGTCGGAGAGATCGCACTGAATTTGATATGCTGCAAGCCACTCTACAGTGAACCTGTACATTCCTTCCATGCACAATGCTCTTATTTTCAGATACGTTATTGTGACATGCTGCAAGCACATCCCCTTGTACATGGTGAAAGCAAGCATTCAGAAGTGAAACTCTGTACCTTATCACCAATTGCAAATTTGCAAACCTCAAAAGGGTTAAAAAGACTGTAAGAAAGGTTCCTACAGAAAATATTACACCCAACTTGCGGCATCGCCCTTTACTAACCGTATAAAAGGCTGCATAAATTACAGAAACGTAAAAAAATAGTAAAGCCAGTTGTAACCTTATTATCTTTCCCTCACATGTATTCACTGGACCAATATGTGTCATCAAAATCCTGTCACATGACACTATCAGTTTAACTATTTTGTCATATTTTTCTGTATTGTAGAAGACATCTGTTATTACTGACACGAAGGCCAGTGCTGCAAAACCCAGTAGCATGGAAACTGAGACAACGTCTACTACAGAGTCTGTATGCACTAATCTGAAATGGAAATACGCCTGAAAGTACGCAGAAATCAGGTGTGATATGCTTGCAAGGGTCACAGCAACCATATCCGATCTTGATCTCTTCACAGATCCATTTTCCTTATTGAGCGTAAATGGCATCAGACCAAATAACTTGCATGCTAAGTGGAATGGCTTAGTGGCCAACAAAAGTTTCTTTGTGTTTTCTGGCACCAAGACAGTGAATTCGTTGACTGGCATCACCTGCAAAAGGAAAGAGGAATACACACTTTCGGTCACATCTGACAACAAATTTATGCATATACCAGAAGTAGCCCCTAGTATATTTTCCCACTTCGTAAATAAAGTTTTACAGACTTTATTTAGATTTCCACATGGCATTATGTGTCCACATATCACCCCTCCTAATTCATAGCGGTGTTCTGCCCCCACAGACTAACGGGCTGCAATTTAAGGGAATCGTCTGCTTGAGGGCACTTGGAAAGAACTGAGTCACTGAAGTGTGTTCGATATTTTCTGAAGTTTTCGGTACTGCTATAGGCCACTTGAGGAGGAACTGACATATCCAAAATGGATAGTAAGAGAAAGTGGACAGCAAAATGTATGTCCAAAAACATAGCTACAATGAAAATTTGGGTAAGAAAACATATACTTGTGTGGATAGACGAAGAAAGGTAATAAAAAAATTGTTCAGGAAAATAAAGGAATAGAGCAATATTACTCAGATATGTAATCAATAGTAAGTGCAGAACAGTTAAAGCAAAATGTTTTCAGAAAAGTGAAGAAATCAAAAAGAAAAGGTCCTCAGAAGAACAGAATGAGCACGTGTAAAAGTCAAAATAACTTTCGATGAACTTAAATCTGCGACATCAACATTGACACTGCAAATGGGACTCTAGTACAAAAAGCTAAGGAAAGAGCAGATATGTGGAAAGAGTACGCTGAGTATCTCTACAAGGGATATGAATTGTATGCTTTAGTGTTAGCATGAAAAAAAATTTCGATTTTGATGACATGTGCGATTCAGTTTTCAAGTCACAGTTTGACGCAGATTTGTGAGATCGGCAATCAATCAGTTCAAATTGTATGGAAAATATTTGTCCATAATTTTTAAAATCATTGCAGCAATTGGCACCCAATGGTTATTCAGATAAGTGTTAGTATCAGCTCAGTAATTCTGACTGCTCGTGCATCATGTTGTCTGAGCAGAAGTAAAGAAAGATGAGGATATATGAAAGAATTACAAGACCTGCTGAATGTGATGTACAATACGTTGACCACATAATTTTAACTGAGAGTAAATCAATGAGAGAGGAAAGCACTAAGGAGTCGCAAAAATGAGGTTAGTCGAAAGCCTAACATCAAAACTGGGGCTACAAAGTAGACAGTGGTAAGGAATTGTTCTACCTTGGAAGCAGAACTAGACGCGAAAGAAGCAAGTAGAATATAACAAGTAGATTAGCACAGAGAAAGAAGGCGTTCCTCTTTAAAGGAACTCTACTAGTATCCAACAAATGTTTTAATTTGAGGAAAATATATCTGAAAATATTTGTAGGAACACAACATTTCGTTATAATGAATGTGAGACAACTAGAAAATAAGGTACTAATAAACGACTGAAGAGACTTTGTGTGTGGTTGCCACACTGAAGTGAGCAGACTGGAACAACAGAGGGAAACCCTCTATGGCTGCATGAACTAATCTGCCGATGAACCAAAATAAAAATAATATGTTCTTAACACTTTCATCGATAATAATGTACACTCGATTCCATTCATCTCATAACATTTTTCTGACCAGTTTGTGGTCCTAATGGTGTCCATGAAACTGGAATTTGATTCAATATCACTGCATCATAATATTCCTCAGTTCTACCAAAATTCCCCTTTGAAACTCAAGCGTTTACTCGCCGATTTTCCTAATTAGGAAACCCATCGTAGTTTATTAAAGCCTACAGGACAGGACTGTAACCAAAATAAATGAAGGTGACTACCTGTTATGACTTATCTCAATTAGGCATTGACCTGCAATACGAAAACCATTAAAAACTGGCAGTTGCTACGTCAGAATTTGGCATGTGGAAATTACTACGAGAGGGAGGAAAACCACCAAATGCATCATAGAGTGGACTGGTACAGTGACCTAATAATCGCAGTTCTGAGAATTAAATGTAGATTGGTGGACTTACAGTCACGTCAGCGGATAGCTGTTGCACTGAAGTCCTTTGGTGTATTCGAAGAGGTAAGCAAAGGACGGCGACATAAGAGGAAACGAATACCTCGCATTAGGAAATACGCAAGAAGAACGTGCACGGATACCAATAAAAATTATAATTTCCGTGAGAAGTAAAAAGAGGCGTACATCAAATTCTGGACATGACTGGCTGATGATTGTGGTGATGTTGATAGTGATGATTTAATAAAAAATAAAATCTAGCTTTGGCATCGGGATTAGGTGTAGCAAAGGCGATTAGTCCCACTTCCTTTTGCACAAAAGAGTTCATTCCTTGACACCAAAATTGTGACACAGACAGCCTCAACAACAACCAAGAAAATTCATAGACGCCTCAAGGGATAACTTCTTTGATTAGCAAACGCAACGTCTTCGCTTCCGCATTCGATCCCCGCCACCGCTTCATTTTTGAATAAAAATCATCATAAGTGACGGGCGGTGACTCCAGCAAAACAAGTCCCTTTCAATCACCCAACGGCTTTGTCAAAAGAGGCGAAGGAGCGGGCAGAGGTTAACGGCACTCTCTGCCTCTTGGGGAGGAAAACCGCCGAAAAAGGAGGAAGAAACAGCAACGATCAAATGCATGAGGATGTAGAAGGAAATAGTGACCATTGCATTAAAGATACACAATCTGTATCGATGGGACATGTGGCCTGTAATTGAAAAAGAGTCGCGACGATCTCTCCATCGGCAAAAGATTCTGAAGTAGTCCCTACTCGGACTCCGGAAGGGGATATCCAAAGGGGAGGTGACAATGAGAAAAAGATTGCGTAACCAACGAAAGGGTAACGTTCTACGAGTCGTGGTGTGCGATGTTAGAGATTTGAACGTGGTAGGGAAACCAGAAATTCTGAAACGGGAACTGCTAAGGCTCAGTCTAGATATAATGGGAATCAGTGAAGTGAAATGGAAAGACGACAAGGATTTCTGGACAGAATAAAATAATATCAACAGCAGCAGAAAATGGTATAACAGCATTGGAATTCGTTATGAATAGCAAGGTTGGGCAGAGATTGTGTTACTGTGAACAGTTCAGTGATACTGTCAGAAACGACACAAAACCAGCACCGACAAGGATTGTTCATTTGTACTTACCAACGTCACAAGTCGAGGAGGAAGAGAAACAGAAAGTATTTAAAAATATCGAAAGGGTAATTCAGTGCGTAAAGCGAGATAAAGAACAAATTGTCGTGGGGTATTTGAGTGCGGTTGTAGTGGAAGGAGTAGAAGAAAGGGCTACGAAAGAATATGGGATTGGTAATAGCAGAGAGGGAGGAGAGAGACTAATTTAATTCAGAAATAAATTTCAGCTAGTAATGTTGAATACACTATTCAAGAATCACAACAGGAGGAGATATACTAGGAAGAGACCGGGACATGCAGAAAGATTTCAGTTAGATTACGTCATGGACAGGCAGAGTTCCGAAGTCAGACAATGGATTGTAAGGCGAGTCCAGGAGCGTACACAGACTGAGATTACAATTTATTAGTGATAAACAGAAAGCTAAAGAAACTAGTCAGAAAGAATCAATGTGCAAGGAAATGGGATACGGAGTTATCAAACAGTGAAGAGATGCGCTTGAATATCTCAGAGGCTATTGATAAGGCTGCGGTCAGGAATAGCTCAGTAATCAGTTCAGTTAAAGAAGAATGGGCATTTCCAAAGAGGGCTATCACAGAAGTTGGATGGAAAACACAGATACAAAGAAGGTAACTGTGAAGAAACCATGGTAACAGAAGAAATAATAGCCGGCCGGAGTGACCGTGCTGTTCTAGGCGCTACACCCAGGAGCCGAGCGACCGCTACGGTCGCAGGTTCGAATCATGCCTCGGGCATGGATGTGTGTGATGTCCTTAGGTTAGTTAGGTTTAATTAGTTCTCAGTTCGAGGCGACTGATGACCTGAGAAGTTAAGTCGCATAGTGCTCAGAGCCATTTGAACCATTTTTTGGAAGAAATAATACAGTTGGTCGAAGACAGCAGTAAATATAAAAACAGGTTCATACGATTTGCTGTCGGAAAAAGCGTTCTCCTATGTCAACTGTTGCTAGATATTCAATATTACGAGAAAAATAGGGGTAAGCTATAGGAAGAGACTGGTAATATATAAGATGTACAGGAACCAAGAGGGAACAATAAGCGTGGAACGCTGAGATTAAAATGTGTGTTAAGATAGGGACGTAGGTTTAATCCCTCAGTTTGCAATCTACAGGGTGTTACAAAAAGGTACGGCCAAACCTTCAGGAAACATTCCTCACACACAAATAAAGAAAAGATGTTATGTGGACATGTGTCTGGAAACGCTTACTTTCCATGTTAGAGCTAATTTTATTACTTCTCTACAAATCACATTAATCATGGAATGGAAACACACAGCAGCAGAACGTAACAGCGTGACTTCAAACACTTTGTTACAGGAAATGTCCAAGATATCCTCCGTTATCGAGAATACGTGCATTCACCCTCCGTCGCATGGAATCCCTGATGCGCTGATGCAGCCCTGCAGAATGGCGTATAGTATCACAGCCGTCCACAAGACGAGCGCGATGAGTCTCTACATTTGGTACCGGGGTTGCGTAGACAAATGAAAGTCAAGAGGGTTGAGGTCAGGAGATCGTGGAGGCCATGGAATTGGTCCGCCTCTACCAATCCATCGGTCACCGAATCTGTTGTTGAGAAGCGTACGAACACTTCGACTGAAATGTGCAGGAACTCCATTGTGCATGAACCACATGTTGTGTCGTACTTGTAAAGGCTAATGTTCTAGCAGCACAGGTAGAGTATCTCGTATGAAATCATGGTTCAAATGGCTCTTAGCACTATGGGACTCAACTGCCGAGGTCATTAGTCCCCTAGAACTTAGAACTAGTTAAACCTAACTAACCTAAGGACATCACAAACATCCATGCCCGAGGCAGGATTCGAACCTGCGACCGTAGCGGTCTCGCGGTTCCAGACCGCAGCGCCTTTAACTGCACGGCCACTTCGGCCGGCTATGAAATCATGATAACGTGCTCCATTGAGCGTAGGTGGAAGAACATGGGGCCCAATGGAGACATCACCAACAATGCCTGTAAAAACGTTCACAGAAGATCTGTGTTGATGACGTGATTGCACAATTGCGTGCGGATTCTCGTCAGCCCACACATGTTGATTGTGAAAATTTACATTTTTATCACGTTGGAATGAAGCCTCATCCGTAAAGCGAACATTTGCACTGAAATGAGAATTGGCACATTGTTGGATGAACCATTCGCAGAGTTGTACCCGTGGAGGCCAACCAGCTGCTGATAGTGCCTGCACACGCTGTACATGGTGCGGAAACAGCTGGTTCTCCCGTAGCACTCTCCATACAGTGACGAGGTCAACGTTACCTTGTGCAGCAGCTAATTCTCTGACGCTGACATTAGGGTTCTCGTCAACTGCACGAAGAATTGCCTCGTCCATTGGAGGTGTCCTCATCGTTCTAGGCCTTCCCCAGTCGCGAGTCATAGGCTGGAATGTTCCGTGCTCCCTAAGACGCCGATCAATTGCTTCGAACGTCTTCCTGTCGGGACACCTTCGTTCTGGAAATCTGTCTCGATACAAACGTGCCGCGCCACGGCTATTGCCCCGTGCTAATCCATGCATCAAATGGGCATCTGCCAACTCCGCACTTGTAAACATTGCACAGTTGCAAAACCGCGTTCGTGATGAACACTAACCTGTTGATGCTACGTACTGATGTGCTTCATGCTAGTACTGTAGTGCAATGAGTCGCATGTCAACACAATCACCGAAGTCAACATTACCTTCCTTCAATTGGGCCAACTGGCGGTGAATCGAGGAAGTATAGTAAATACTGACGAAACTAAAAGTTGCTCTAACATGGAAATTAAGCGATTCCGGACACATGTCCACATAACATCTTTTCTTTATTTGTGTGTGAGGAAAGTTTCCTGAAAGTATGACCGTACCTTTTTGTAACACCCTGTTTACATCGAAGAAGGAATAACAGAATTAAAAGAAATGTTCAGAAATGGATTTAAAATTCAAGATGAAAGGGCATCAACGGTAAGATACGCTTACGACATTGCTATCCTCAATGTAAGTGAAGAAGAATTGCAGGATCTGCTGAACAGAAAGAGCCGTCTAATGAGTATAGGATATGGTCTGAGAGTAGACGAAAGTAATAAGAAGGAGCAGTAATGAGAACAGCAGGAAACTTAACATCAGGATTGGTGAACACGAAGTTATGGAATTCAGCAACCTAGCCAGCAAAATAACCCATGACGGGCGGAGCAAGGAGGAAATAAAAAGCAGACTAGAACTGACAAAAAGGGCATTACTGGCCACGAAAAGTCTACCAATACTATACATGAGTCTTAATTCGAGGGAGAAATTTCTGAAAATGTACAGTTGGAGCACAGCATTGTATGGTAGTGAAACATGGACTGTGGGAGAACCAGAACAGGAGAGAATCGAAGCATTTGAGATGTGACGCAATAGAAGAATGCTTAAAAATTAGGTGGGCGGACAAGGGAAGAATGAGGAAGTTCTCCTGAGATGATGCAAGGAAATGCTGTGTGTAAAACACTGACAAGAAGAAGGGACAAGATGATAGGACATCTGTTAAGACGTCAGGGAATGACTTCCATTGTGCGAGAGGGAGCTGAAGTGGTTAAAAACTGCAGAAGAAAACTGGAATACATGTAGCGAATCATTGAGGACATTGGTTGCATGTCCTACTCTGACATGAAGAGGTTGGCACAGGAGAGGAATTCGTGTCAGACCGCATCCAACAAGTAAGAAGTCTTCATTGGCCAGCGCTTGCGGGTCAGCGAATAGGATTTGGGTTAGCAGCGGCAGGAAGGAGTTGGCGAGCCGGACGGGTACTGGGAACAGATCCGTTTATGTGTCGGAAGACCTTTTATATGTAGCAGGAGTGATAGTAAGACATCATTGGGGCTGAGTGATGTTTGTTTGAAAAGAACCTTCTCTACTGACTCAAGGGTTGGCTGGTCGCACTGTACTTGTGTTGTTCATAGATGTGTTGACAGTGAACCGTGCCTACGCTTTCTTATACTGTATCCGTTGTCCGGAAGAGATTGTCGATCAATACAAAGCTGGAAGGTCTTTACAGCCTTCTCTGAACATTTGCAGTTATGGACGAGTACTTGTTCACTCCATGCCAAGATTTGGCTCGGAGCACTATGGGACTTGACTTCTGAGGTCATCAGTCCCCTAGAAATTAGAACTACTTAAACCTAACTCACCTAAAGACATCACACATACCCGTGCCCGAGGCAGGATTCGAACCAGCGACCGTAGCGGTCACGCGGTTCCAGACTGCAGCGCCTAGAACCCATTCGAGGATGAGTAGTTCTAATATTCAGTAGCAAATGATCTGTTTATTTTATGTATTCGTGTTTTTGTCATTGAGTCTGCCCTTGTGGGCGCTATTTTTGTTGCGTGTTTGTTTGGGATCGTTAGTAACTGATTTATGTTTAAGGTTATATCATGCCTATTTAATGATGTGTATAATGTATCGCCTAGAAGTGTACGCAGTGCTGAAGTGTGAAATAAAATGTGATTGCAGGCTTACTGCACTGGAAACCTACTGTGATAGCCGTGGATGAATTCTAATGCTGCAGATCAATCTTTGAGTTAAGTAATATCTTTTGTAATCGAACAATTAGCATCTCTTATTTGCCGTTCGTCTGAAAGCTCTCTGTGCCTAAGCTTGTGTTTAAATTGTCTGGTACTGCTGTACATTATTTGAGTAAATCTTAAATTGTCCCACGAGTGAAATTGGTGTGCGTAAAACTTGTGAGTGTAGGTCCCACTTTTATTGTTATTGTGTTTTTTAAGTTCTGTTGTCAAACCGATTTTAGGTGAAGACTGTTTTGAAATTTCAACTTATATCAATTTTTCATTGTAAATCAAGATTCAGTCAAGGGTGTTGTATTAGTTGCCTTTACAAAAAAAAAAAAAGAAAAAAAAAAGGCGTTGAGCAACATGTGTTTTTTGTAAATGTTGTGTAGGAATTTCCTGTACGTATATTTATAAATATATTTGAATTAACGTTAGACCGGCAACTTAACACTTCCTACAGCTACTACTACGCCAATTTTAGAAGAAACAATGGACCAACGCAAGCATTCATCTATCCATAAGGACCATATCCGCGCCTACATGCAGTTTCTTCTTCCTCAGCACGATGGCATCCACCAGCAAGATAATGCATTGTATCGCAGAGCTTGCAGTAAACGTGCGTGTTTTGAAAAGCAGCAGGAAGAAATAATTTACTCCCTGGCCCTCCAAACTCCTCGGATTAAAACCCAGTCGAAAATCTGTGTGACCGCCAGAGTCGAGCTGTGCATGCCCTGGATCCTTTACATCTTCACGGAGTGCTGCAGTGAGGAGAGGTACCGATGTCGGTAGGCGAAGCCTGGCACGAAGCCAGCGTTCCAAAAAATACCAAAGTTTTTCTATAGGATTCAGACCAGTCCTTTACAGGGATGTTATTGTCATGTAACCACTCCACCACAGGCCGTGCATTATAAACAGCTGCTCGATCGTGTTCAAAGATTAAATCGCCATCCCCAATTTGCTCTTCAATAGTGGGATATGAGAAGGCGTTTAAAACATCAGTGTAGACCTGTGCTGTGATAGTGCCACGCTAAACAAAAAGGAGCGCAAGGCTTCTCCATGAAAAACACGACCACACCATAACACCACCGCCTCCGAATTTTACTGTTGACACTACACACGCGGGCGGATGACGTTCACCGGGTATTCGCCATACCCACACCCTGCCATCCGATCACCACATTGTGTACCGTGATTCGTCACTTCACGCAACGTTTTTCGACTGTTCAATCGTTGAATGTTTACGCTCCTCACACCAAACGAGGCGTCGTTTGGCATTTACCGACGTGATGTGTGGCTGATGAGCAGCCGCTCGACCCTGAATTGCAAATTTTCTCATTTCCCGCGTGACTGTCATAGTATTTGCAGTGGATCCTAATGCAGTTTTGAATTCCTGTGTAATGATCTGGACAGATGTCTGCCTATTACACATTACGAACCACTTCAACTGTAGGCGGTCTCTGTCAGTTAACAAACGAGGTCGGCCTGTACGCTTTTCCACTGTAGGTGTCCCTTCGCGTTTCCACTCCACCATCACATCGGACACAGTGGACCTAGGGATGTTTAGCACTGTGTAAATGTCGCGTACAGACGTATGACGCAAGTGACACCCAATCACCTGACCACGTTCGAAGTCCGTGAGTTCGGTGGAGCGCCCCACTCTGCCCTCACACCATGTCTAATGACTACTGGGGTCGCTGATACGGAGTACCTGTCAGTATGTGGCAGCACAATGCACCTAATATAAAAAACTACACATAGTGTAATTCCAGTACAGAATATAGTTTATAAGGATCACTGCCAGGTGTGAGCCACATAAAATTATCAAATAATAATTTGACTAAATTCGAAAGACTGATAAACCACTACTAAATGTTATGGGTTAACTCGAAATGTTTGTTGATAAACAAAACTGTTTTTTTTTTCGGGCGGTAGTTGTAATAAGTAAGCAAATGGTCAAATAACACGCAGTTACGATTCGTAATTAATTTCTTTTGCTAAGCCACTTCGCAGTCTGTCACCAACGTAACTAATTTTACTAAACCAATAACCTGCTCCAATCCCAGAATTTCTGAGTATTACTGCCGCGCGTGGTGGCCGCGCGTTCTAGGGCGCCTTGTCAGGGTTCTCGCGGCTTACCCCGTCGGAGGTTCGAGCCCCTCGCGGGCATGAGTGTGTGTGTGTGCTGTCCTTAAGGTAAGTTAGTTTAAGTTAGACTAAGTAGTGCGTCAGCCTAGAGACCGGTGATCTCAGCAGTTCGGTCCCATAGGAACTTACCACCACCACCACCACCACCATCATTTGCTATTGTGTCACCTGCCAGGGTGCCCGAGCGGTTCTGGGCGCTTCAGTCTGGTTCCGCGCGACCGCTACGGTCGCAGGTTCGAATCCTGCCTCGGGCATGGATGTGTATGATTTCCTTAGGTTAGTTAGGTTTAAGTAGTTCTAAGTTCTAGGGGACTGATGACCTCAGAAGTTAACTCCCATAGTGCTCAGAGCCACTTGAACCATTTGCTATTGTGTTCCGGTCAGAAAATAAAGTCCAACATTCCTTCACAGGAATGTGACCCAATGTTAGATATCGCTCACAACCACCCAAAAAGTCGCGTAACGTGTCATTAAGTAAAGTGCCTCTATGAAACTTGGACCAGGTGTCACACTATGAAGAGTATGTGTGAAAATAAGGTAAATCAGTATTTCGAAGCCCAATGCTAAAGGGTATAGACAGTCTTTCCTGAAAGCTACAGAGGATGGGTGTTCAGAGAAATCAACAGCTGAGAGATGGCACCATGCACTGAGCACCTAATACACTTCAATGAGGACTTAGAGGCAATCCCATTATGAACAAACGGGCTCTTTCTTTAGTTGCCGATCTGTTGATGACCCAGGTATATACAGAATTACCTGATGGAATTTTGTATCATTCTCACAAGGAAATTTTGCACGATAACTGCTAAAGGAAAAAGGGGCTAACGGTGATAGGTTCCTCAATGTGGCACGACGTGAGAACGTGAGAACGACGCCTGAGTTTCCATTTTATGCACTACATGCCGCACAGGGACTTTTCGAAGCATGGTCGAAAAGTCTGGCATCACGTATGAGTAACCAGCATCGAATGTTCATTACGTGACATTGCAGATCAACTCCACCAATGACAAAATCGAATCAAGGGCATATTCAGTGCAATGCCCAGATGGACACAGTGACGGCGGGGGGAGGGGGGGGGGGGAATGAACAGAACTTGCAGGCGGGAGGGACCTCTTAATGAGATGAGCTGCATGAATCTGGGTCTCTTTTGGATGATGAGTTGGAGGTGACTTCAACAATTCTGAGTCTAAAGTGTTCTGACTGTGCTTTCTGAAGACATATTCAACCTCCTTTACATTCAGTTTTAGAAATTTGGGCTTCAACCCTACATTCTGTGTGATGTCTATTGTCACACAGAGACAGCCTCGTTTTCATCCTGGTTCAATGCTTGAATCTTTATGCAGCCGTCCGTAATTGTTACCTCTGACCTCAATTCCAAATATAACATTGACGGCGCCTCGATGGGTTAACTATTGCGGACAACAGACGTAACGACTGTATTGGGAGCAACCGAGTATCGACGCTCAGTGGGTACAACAGCATCGCGTCTGCCACTAGATTTAGCTGGAGGGGACGCTTGAACGATTAGTGTCAGATAAGGAACGACCCAAGCTGCACGGGGTGACGCTCCCAAAGCTGAACAGAGATGACAGCTGCTGGCTGTCAATCAATAGATAACAGTCGCCGAAAGAGCTTTGGCAGGAAAAGGACACGTCAGTTCGACACCACTTCAGCTGCCCATGAATGAAAACACCAGCTCTGTGGTGTGACGAGATAAAGTGGATCATTCCCCTCCAGATTCTCTATTGCTGAGTCGTGTCCACGCTCATTTAAACTGGTAAATGTTCTGTTTTGTATCACGAGTTTCGAGACATTATAGTAACTGTAAATGTCTTTCCTTATTTGTTGATCTAAATGTACAATAATTAGGCGTGCAGTATGGAACCATTTGAATTACAATCACTCATTTCAATAAAATACACTGTGTTTGTTCTTCTGTCTTAATCTGCATGCAAATGTCTATGAAGTAGTGTTTCTGCTTTGTGCAGGAAACCAAGTTACTTATGGTTTCACATTAAGATTATGCCTCACTGAAAGTAAAATCTTGTACGATCCTAGCCCGCTTCATGTAGCTCTTCAGTTTATTCGATCGATGTTTCGACTCCTCTGCTGAGATCTTCTTCTCGATCTTGGGTGTTCACGCTTAGGTGAACACTACAAGGGCAGTGTCGGACGTTTTCCTGTATTTACGTAGAAGAAGTGGGATTATTGGGTAAAGTTCCTCCAGTTATCATTGGTAGGCCATCGTAATTGGGTAGAAAGGCCGTTCACCTGTGTTAATGCTGAAGTTCTGTTAGTGGGTAAAATTGCAAGGCTACTGTTTGTGGTCTATCGTCCCTGGGTATGAGTGAATCAGGATAATCAAAGAAAAAAGGAATGGTAACCAAAATATTATTTGCAAAAACAGACATAATATCTGAAGGGATAACCGCAATCAGTGGTTTTAGAATGTTACTTATAATCCTTCTTGATTGCAAAATTTTTATTCCAATGAGCGGTTTCGGTTCCTCTAAAACCATCTTCAGATCTGATATTTCGGTTACAGGAGTAACCCGTCCACACAGAGCAACCTTCACACGCTGCGTCACATCCAGCATGTGAAGGTTGCAGGGTGTGTGGACGGGTTACACCTCTAACCAAAATATCAGATCTGAAGATGGTTCTTGAGGAACCGAAAACGGTCATGTGAATAAAAATTTGGCAATCAAGACGGCTTATAAATAACATTGCAAAATATTATTGTTATGCCACAGAGGTTTTTCCTGGAAACTGTTTGTATTCCTCCCTCACCACAGTTCCGTAATCATTTCCTTGACGGTGGGAGGCGACGAAGTCAGAAGTCGATGGCTGTCATCTGTATTGTAGTTACGTTCATTCTTGGAAACCAAAAACCCGTTTCTCATTTGTCCTATAAATGTTAGTTTCCTTAGCTAGCACACGTACGTTTTTGAAATCATTGTCATGGCTTTCAGTTCTTATGATGTTCCACTGCCGCAGATTTAACACTTAGTTCTAACTGTAAGTGGCCTGCGTATTCCTTTATACGTTCTTTTACAGATCTTTATGTAGCGCCTTTATGCACTCCGCCACAGCCAAAAGTCACATCATGGACTCCATCAGTGTAGAGGTAATCAGGTACGTCCATTTTACGGCATTAAGTGTTGTAATTTTTTACTCAAAATGTAGTGTGTGTACCATTGTTCCTTAGAATTCAGCTGACGCTGTCAGTAACACCAGAAACGAACAGTAATCTGACAGAGCGGGAAGGCGTTTCCCCACCCGTTGTCTTAGAACAACCCAAAATTTCGTTAGAAAGCCCTGTCTATGGCCAAACCATCGTAGCCATTGGCCATTGTCTTCTTTAAAAAATCCAACTCCGACTCCAAACTGTTAGTACCACTGAAGTGGAAGGTACGTTCCGGCGGAGGGCTGAACACTGGTTGCTTCTGGGCCGGGTGGTGGTGCGATTTAACATTTAAACATCTATTTGTGTTAGTAATCTGTCTATACACTCTTTCTTAGACTGCTGGAAGATCTTCTATATACCAAGACATGCAAAACGAGAGAGCGACCTTATATTCTACCACAGATGTAATGACGAGTTTGGGTTGCATCTTATTTGAGAAACAGAGAAACTTGTGAAACTCTACTTTGTCATTTTTTCTAGGCGCTTCAGTCCGGAACCGCGCTGCTGCTACGGTCGCAGGTTCGAATCCGGCCTGAGGCATGGATGTGTTTGATGTCCTTAGGTTAGTCAGGTTTAAGTATTTCTAAGTCTAGGGGACTGATGACCTCATCTGCAATGGAAGTTCAATGTATTGGCATAAAGAGGCACCCTCGTTCTGCAAACGGACTTCTCAAATTGGGCGCAGGAGCCTTGCGGTAGAAAACTGCCCATAAATGGCGGAATAACCAGCAATGATGAACGATCTAAGGAACCGGAAGGTAATGTAAACCTCTGAATTAAAATTACACAATATGTATCTGTAGGACATCAGTTCAGTCACTGAAAAAAGCGTCATGATGATCTCCCCATTGCAAAAAAGGTGTTGTGTTAGCCCCACTCGGACCTCTTTGAGGGAACTGGCATATGAGGCATGACTGTGAGAATAAGGCCAAATAACTAACTCAGCATATCAGCAATGGGGTTCCACGAAGTGAAATGGACAGAATGATATTCTTTGTGGTTGGGCGAATAAGGGGTAATACATAGTGTCCCAAAAAGAATGACCCGATTTTAAATAGAATTATCTATTACTAATATGGGCTTAACACCAACAAATAGCATAGTAAATTACCCAGAAAAATCAGAGGTTTAAGAAATCCATCACAAATGTTCAATATATCCTCCATTGGCTGCACAGACGACGTCTAGCCGGTAGCCGAATTCATCTCAAGCTGAGTGTTAGGTGCCTTCTGTCACTGCAG
This sequence comes from Schistocerca serialis cubense, assembly GCF_023864345.2. Lineage (NCBI taxonomy): Eukaryota > Metazoa > Arthropoda > Insecta > Orthoptera > Acrididae > Schistocerca > Schistocerca serialis. Next base: position 728,824,140 of record NC_064642.1, read on the forward strand.
CTACAGCAGCTGATATTCTAGTTTTTAGTTCATCAGTGTCACAAGGTAAGGGAGGAACTTAAACACATTGTTTAACATATCCCCACAGGAAGAAATCACATGGTGTTAAGTCAGGAGACCTAGGAGGCCAATAGTGTAAAGCCTGATCTCGCAGTCCTATACACCCTGTTCAACGTTGAGGCACGTTGGCATTTAGGAAACTGCGCACGTTGTTGTGCCAGTTCAGTGGTGCTCCATCTTGCTGGTGGACGAAATTGCCAGAGTCAAGTTGTGGGAATAACCAATTTCATAGCATTGCAAGATATGATTGTCCTGTTACGGTTTCTTCCTCAAAAAAAGTAGGGTCCATAAACCTTGCTTTGCGAAACAGCACAAAAACATTCACTTTTGGTGAATCACGTTCGTGTTCAATTGTTTCATGAGGATTTTCGAGTCCCCATATATGCACATTTGACGGTGAACCTTACTGCTAATATGGAAAGTTTCCTCATCACTAAATATCAACCGTGACATAAAAGTGTCATCATCCATGTCTTCTAAAATAGCATTGTTAAAGTCCACTCGCTTCACTGTGTCAGTATCTCGAGGAGCTGGTACCAGTTGTAATCGGTATGGTTTGAGGGCTAAACGACACCGTAACACACGCCACACTGTCATGCGCTAGCACGAAGTGTAGACTTGCGGGGGCTCCACTCAAATGCTAGTCGGATTAGTTGCACTGTTTGTTCAGGAACGCGTGGCCGGCCAGGACTTTTGCCTTTACAGAGGCACCTTGTTTCTTCCAACTGCTAATACCAGGGTCAATTGTTCTTTGGCTATGGCAGTTTAGCATGAAATCGAATATGAAACGCCTACTGAACTGCGATCACTGACTGAGTACGAATAAATTCAATAACACAATATACCTTCTGTTGTGCGGACGCCATACCGCGCGAGACTGGCAGCACGCTCCATGTCAGCGCTCGTAGCGACATCTAGCGGATTTTTTTCTGAAACTCTAGACCATGCGCTGTTTCAGTTACCTAGTGACATTTTTCTCAATATTATTAGAAGTTAAAATCGGGTTGCCTGTATTGGCAACAGTGGAAAATGGTGTAACAAAAGAAGGATTCGTTATGAATAAGAAATGGTGTATCTGAAAAAAGAATCTTCATGAACTGGAAAGCTAGTGCAGAGAGTGAATGAGCTTGAGAAGTTCAGTGACTGACGCCAACAATCATATTTCGGGTATCATGGGAATACAAGCCGATGTCACAAGTAGAAGATATCCTAAGGAGGGTGTGTCATGGTACCGAACGGATAATCTGATAGTCATGGTGGACTGAACGCTGTGCTAGTGGAAGGAATACGAGACACAGTTGTGAAAGAATATGGGGTCATTAACGGGAATAATGGGAGATTTTTGATTGTTTAGGGGAGGAGACCAGACAGCGAGGTAATCGGTCTCTTCGGATTAGGGAAGGACGGGGAAGGAAGCCGGCCGTGCCCTTTCAAAGGAACCATCCCGGCATTTGCCTGGAGTGATTTAGGGAAATCACGGAAAACCCAAATCAGGATGGCCGGACGCGGGATTGAACCGTCGTCCTCCCGAATGCGAGACCAGTGTGTTAGCCACTGCGCAACCTCGCTCGGTAGAAATAATGGGAGAGAATAATTAATTTTCTCTGCAGTACATTTTAGCTAGTAATAGGAATACAGTGAGACGGTCCATAGTCGATTGCAGAGCGTCTTGCGATGTATCGCTCCCCGCGAGTTGGCGAGCGTGCGGCGCCGAAGCGTAACGGAGGAGAGCGTGGACCGATGGAGACAGCTGTGGACGGTGAACTGAATGTGGGGGTGTATCACCGAGGGAATCGTAGCGCATAGTCGAAGCTGGGTTTACGATAGGCACGAGGTGGTGTGTTGCTGAAGTATGCTTTGAAACTTGTTGTGGACAGCAGTAGACCTCGAACAATCTTGTGAAGTGCTATAAAGCCGTTGTGTACGGGCTTACATGGAAATATGGTGGTCGGCGTGGAGGATGGTCCGCTTTGCAGCTGGCCGTTGTACGGTACTGGGCGGAGCAATTTGTGGCTCGCTAAATGTAGAATACAACCAGTGATAATCTCCTTTACTTGCTGTCACGTTGATGGAAATTTATCTTTCTGACTGAACAGAAGTGCTTTGCTTCGGCATGATACAGAAGTGCATTTGTCAGAGATTTAACTGTTTTGTATGTTCCTAACAGCACTTTGCTTCGTTAGCTTTATGTGAATTCGGTATGTCGATGTGCTGACTGCCTTACAAAAAAATGGCTCTGAGCACTATAGGACTTAACTTCTGAGGTCATCAGCCCCTAGAACTTAGAACTACTTAAACCTAACTAACCTAAGGACAACACACACATCCATGCGCGAGGCAGGATTCGAACCTGCGACCGTAGCGATCACGCGGTTCTAGACTGTAGCGCCGAGAACCGCTCGGTCACCACGGCCGGGGGCTGCCTTACAAATAGGTATTCTGTTTTCATATGTGTGTCAAAGTTAAAGCATGGTTGTGATTTTCCGTATTACCGGTTTATCTTAAGCGAACCGAGTTTATAGAAAAACACTCTTGTTCAATAACTTGAAATTAGTAATCATTGGCCCATTAGCTTATCACACAACTGTTCTCCAATAGTTTGTTATTGGACGGCCATTGCTAGAGTGTGTTGCCTTTTTTTAAGTGAAGTAACTGCTGAGCTATTTTTGGGCGCCGTGAAATGACGCCCTGTATATTTTATTTAAAATTGGATATTAAAGTTTTCTCGTTATGAACTTTCTTTTTATTATAGGTACTGCCATTGTGTTTAACATACCCGAGCTCGGAGCTGGTTGTGGGATTGTGAAATCTTCACTTTTGTTCTTACATACATCCTCCTTTATTGTTTTGAGATGACGGCCCCTGGTAACTGAGTGGTCAGCGCGACGGAATGTCATACCTAACGGCCCGGGTTCGACACCCGGCTGGGTCGGAACTGAGTGTTGTGTTGTCCTTATCATTTCATCCCCATCGACACGCAAGTTGCCAAAGTGGCGTCAACTCGAAAGACTTGCACCAGCCGAACGGCCTACCCGACGGGAGGCCCTAGCCACACGGCATTTCCATTTCCATTGTTTCAGATATTTCCTCTACCAGCCTGTAACCAGAGTGTTCATGATAGAACAGGCGTTCGCTTTTAGCATAATGTAGCGCATGGGGCTTGTTGTGCCCGTTTGTAACGATCTTTGTAATTAAAACTGTTTTTTGTCTGCGGCTGTTTTGTGGCGGTAAATTGCTATGGCACCATAGTGCTGAGGTCATCGGTCCCTAGGCGTAATCTAACTTAAACTAATTTACGTTAAGGACAACACACACATACACATGCCCAAGGGAGGACTGAACCTCTGACGGGTGAAGCCGCGCGAACCGTGGCTAGTCGCCCTGACCACGTGGCTACCCCGCATGACTTGCGGCTGTTAATGCAGTGTAAAACATTGTAATAAGGTGTTGTGAAATTAAAATTTTAGCCTCTGGGCTTTGATCCCAGCCACTCCCGAGTTTAAATGTAATTTTGTCCTTTCTCTTGTGTTCATATTTGTTCTTGCACTGTACTTAAGTTGTTTCACATTTAATCATATATACAAGGTGAATCGCCTAACACTTGTACCGCAAATATATCGGACATGAAAGGCACTATCGATACGCGGTTTTCTTTGAATTCAGTTGTAGGCAAGGGCACGTATTTGTAGCATTACTCAGATTTTGAGACGACAAGGAAAGTTCAGTTTTTAGCACCAGTTAAAAATTTTTAAATTGAGACGATTGCTATTGGCAGTAAAATCCTAAAATCAGCGTAAATGAGAACGACAGTGGAGTTTGTTACAGGAAGCTGTTTGTTGCGTCCTATTGCTTAAATGTTAGGTACACCTATGTCTAACTGACACTCGTTTTATCTACAATATCGAACAACAGCTGTCTGTGTTTACAATGTTAAAACTACGATAACTCGTAAACTACTTGCACTAGATCCTGCCTGGTTGTGGTACTGTCAATAGGCATTGTTTCATGGAAATATTAGTACTTTTTAAAATAAATACACTTCTAAACCTAACATCACTCTATGTATGCGCTGCTTAGGCGGGCCCCTGCTTCGCATTCCAGCTATAAAATCCGCGTATCAATGGCGCCTTCCATCATCGATAGTTCTGCGGTGAAAACTTTACGTGATTCACCTTATGAAGGATAGGGACAGATTAATATTATTCAGAAGTCCCAGTACAAGGAAGTATGCTGGAGATACAATAAGATTTCACCTACATTGCGTCACGGTGAAACAATACTCCAGAAACAATTAATGTCACATTTGCAGTAATATACGCATGAGCATCTAAGATTTTTTTCTCCTTTAATGGCACATACAAATTCATTGTGGATGGGACTATGTGTAATATATATTAATAGTCTAACTTAAGCAGTTAGTTTTTTGTACTTACGGAGTCTTCTGTGAGCGTATAATTCTTGTTCTCCTTCCAACAGGAAGTAATTGTCACTGCTTACTGCTTCAATGGGTAACTGCAACGCTAAGGAATTATGGAAGAGTATTTAATTACTTAGCTGTCAGTATCACATTGACGCACAATGGAACTTACGATATTAAAAGAGATGGCACTTGCACAACTGTGCTGGTGATACATCAGTGACACACACTTCTTGCGTCTGTAATTAATGACGTAAATAAAGACTTCCCACCATTAGTTAAATGAGAACATCTCATAAGAACCTCGAAGAAAAATTTCACAGAGTAACGAGCTGACTATCACAAAATTAAATGGTCAGAGAGTGGCGGATGTCTTGACATTAACGTCTAAGATGTTTGTTATTATTTACTGTAGAGTAAGTAATGTAGTGGTACACAGGAAAACTATTAAAGTTGTTAGGTGTCAGTCGTGGGCATTTTCTTTGTACCGCTGGAACGTGACAATTTGTACCTTCGGTAGGGCTTATCATCCGTGTCATATATTCAGTGAAGAGAAAGTAAGGACTGCTTACACAGCGGTAAGTGGAAACAATATCCAGATAATACAAAAAATAAAATTTGAAAACATTCCTTACACAGATCGACATATGAGAGATGTATTTAAATAAAAATGAAAGTGCGCGATTCTACACGCTTATGTATATATATACAGGGTGGTCCATTGATTGTGACCGGGCCAAATATCTCACGAAATAAACATCAAACGAAAATACTACACAGACCGAAACTCGTCTAGCTTGAAGGGGGAAACCAGATGGCGCTATGGTTGGCCCGCTAGATGACGCTGCCATAGGTCAAACGGATATGAACTGCGTTGTTTTTTTTTTTAAATAGGGACCACCATTTTTATTCCATATTCGTGTAGTACTTAAAGAAATATGAATGTTTTACCTGGACCACTTTTTTCGCTTTGTGATTGATGGCGCTGTAATAGTCACAAACGTATAAGTACGTGGTATCACGCAACATCCCGCCAGCGCGGACGGTATTTGGTTCGTGATACATTTCCCGTGTTAAAATGCACCGTTTACCAATTGCGGAAAAGGTCGATATCATGTTAATGTATGGCTGTTGTGATCAAAATTCCCAACGGGCGTGTGCTACGTATGCTGTTCGGTATCCTGGACGACATCATCCAAGTGTGCGGACCGTTCGCCGGTTAGTTACGTTATTTAAGGAAACAGGAAGTGTTCAGCCACATGTGAAACGTTAGCCACAACCTGCAAGAAATGATGATGAACAGGTAGGTGTTTTAGCTGCTGTCGCGGCTCATCCTCACATCAATAGCAGACAAATTGCGCGAGAATCGGGAATCTCAAAAACGTCAGTGTTGAGAATGCTACATCAACATTTCTTGCACCTGTACCATATTTCTGTGCACCAGGAATTGCATGGCAACGACTTTGAACGTCGTGTGTAGTTCTGCCTCTGGGCACAAGAGAAATTACGGGACGATGACAGACTTTTTGCAAGCTTTCAACTTAGCGACGAAGCGTCATTCACCAACAGCGGTAACGTAAACCGGCATAATATGCACTATTGGGCAACGGAAAATCCACGATGGCTGCGACAAGCGGAACATCAGCGACCTTGGCGGGCTAATGTATGGCGCGGAATTACGGAAGGAAGGATAATTGGCCCCCATTTTATCGATGGCAATTAAATGTTGCCATGCATGCTGATTTCCTGCGTAATGTTCTACCGATGTTACTACAAGATGCTTCACTGCATGACAGAATGGCGATGTACTTCCAACATGATGAATGTCCGGCACATAGCTCGCGGGCGGTTGAAGCGGTATTGAATAGCATATTTCATGACAGGTGGATTGGTCGTCGAAGCACCATACCATGGCCCGCATGTTCACCGGATCTGACGTCCCCGGATTTCTTTCTGTGGGGAAAGTTGAAAGATATTTGCCATCGTGATCCACCGATAACGCCTGACAACATGTGTCAGCGCATTGTCAATGCATGTGGGAACTTTACGGAAGGCGAACTACTCGCTGTTGAGAGGAATGTCGTTACACGTGTTGCCAAATGCATTGAGGTTGGCGGACATCATTTTGAGCATTTATTGCATTTAGGAACAAGGTTTTAAATTGTAAGACATTTCCAGTGGCAGATGTGGACTCCGACCACAATCTATTGGTTATGAGCTGTAGATTAAAACTGAAGAAACTGCAAAAAGGCGGGAATTTAAGGAGATGGGACCTGGATAAACTGAAAGAACCGGAGGTTGTACAGAGTCTCAGGGAGAGCGTAAGGGAAAAATTGACAGGAATGGGGGAAAGAAATACAGTAGAAGAAGAATGGGTAGCTTTGAGGGATGAAGTGGTGAAGGCAGCAGAGGATCAAGTAGGTAAAAAGACGAGAGCTAGTAGAAATCCTTGAATAACAGATGAAATATTGAATTTAATTGATCAAAGGAGAGGATATAAAAATGCAGTAAATGAAGCAGGCAAAAACGAACACAAACGTCTCAAAAATGAGATCGACAGGAAGTGCAAAATGGCTAAGCTAGCATGGCTAGAGGACAAATGTAAGGATGTAGAGGCTTATCTCACTAGGGGTAAGATAGATACTGCCCACAGGAAATTTAAAGAGACCTTTGGAGTAAAGAGAGCCACTTGTATGAATATAAAGAGCTCAGATGGAAACCCAGTTCTAAGCCAAGAAGGGAAAGCAGAAAGGCGGAAGGAGTATATAGAGGGTCTATACAAGGGCGATGTTCTTGAGGACAATATTAAGGAAATGGAAGAGGATGTAGATGAAAATGAAGTGGGAGATATGATACTGCGTGAAGAGTTTGACAGAGCACTGAAAGACCTGAGTCGCAACAAAGCTCCTGGAGTAGACAACATTCCATTAGAACTACTGACAGCCTTGGGAGAGCCAGTCCTGACAAAACTCTACCATCTGGTGAGCAAGATGTATGAGACAGGCGAAATACCTTCAGACTTCAAGAAGAATATAATAATTCCAATCCCAAAGAAAGCAGGTGTAGACAGATGTGAAAATTACCGAACTATCAGTTCAATAAGTCACAGCTGCGAAATACTAACACGAATTCTTTACAGACGAATGTAAAAACTAGAAGAAGCCGACCTCGGGGAAGATCAGTTGGGATTCCGTAGAAATATTGGAACACGTGAGGCAATACTGACCCTATAGAAGCTAGATTAAGGAAAGGCAAACCTACATTCCTACCATTTGTAGACTTAGAGAAAGCTTTTGACATTGTTGACTGGAATACTCTCTTTCAAATTCTCAAGGTGGCAGGTGTAAAATTTAGGGAGCGAAAAGCTATTTAGAATGTGTACAGAAACCAGATGGCAGTTATAAGAGTCGAGGGGCATCAAAGGGAAGCAGTGGTTGGGAAGGGAGTGAGACATGGTTGTAGCCTCTCTCCGATGTTGTTCAATCTGTATATTGAGCAAGCAGTAAAGGAAACAAAAGAAAAATTCGGAGTAGGTATTAAAATCCATGGAGAAGAAACAAAAACTTTAAGGTTCGCCGATGACATTGTAAATCTGTCAGAGACAGCAAAGGACTTGGAGGAGCAGTTGAACGGAATGGATAGTGTCTTGAAAGGAGGATATAAGATGAACATCAACAAAAGCAAATCAAGGATAATGGAATGTAGTCGAATTAAGTCGGGTGATGCTGAGGGAATTATATTAGGAAATGAGTCACTTAAAGTAGTAAAGGAGTTTTGCTATTTGGGGAGCAAAATAACTGATGATGGTCGAAGTATAGAGGATATAAAATGTAGACTGGCAATGGCAAGGAAAGCATTTCTGAAGAAGAGAAATTTGTTAACACCGAGTATAGGTTTAAATGTCAGGAAGTCGTTTCTGAAAGTATTTGTATGGAGTGTAGCCATGTATGGAAGTGAAACATGGACGATAAATAGTTTAGACAAGAAGAGAATAGAAGCTTTCGAAATGTGGTGCTACAGAAGGATGCTGAAGATTAGATGGGTAGATCACATAACTAATGAGGAAGTATTGAATAGGATTGGGGAGAAGAGAAGTTTGTGGCACAACGTGACTAGAAGAAGGGATCGGTTAGTAGGACATGTTCTGAGGCATCAAGGGATCACCAGTTTAGTATTGGAGGGCAGCGTCGAGGGTAAAAATCGTAGAGGGAGACCAAGAGATGAATACACTAAGCAGATTCAGAAGGATGTGGGCTGCAGTAGGTTGTGGGAGATGAAGAAGCTTGCACTGGATAGAGTAGCATGGAGAGCTGCATCAAACCAGTCTCAGGACTGAAGACCACAACAACAACAACATTGCATTAATGTGGTATTTACAGGTAATCATGCTGCAACAGCATGCGTTCTCAGAAATGATAATTTCACAAAGGTACATGTATCACATTGTAGCAACCGAAATAAAATGGTCAAACATACCTGAGTTCTCTATTTTAATTTTAAAAAACGTATCTGTAACTAACCGTTGTCTAAAATTATGAGCAATATGTTTGTGACTATTACAGCGCCATCTGTCACAAGGCGAAATAAGTGGTCCAACTAAAACATTCATATTTATTTACGTACTACACGAATATGTAATAAATAATAGGGGTTTCTATTTAAAAAACGCAGTTGATATCCGTTTGACCTACGGCAGCGCCATCTAGCGGGCCAACCGTAGTACCATCTGGTTTCCCCCTCCAAGCTAGACAAGTTTCGTTCTTTGTAGTTTTTTCGTTTCGTGCTTATTTCGTGAGATATTTGGACCGGTCACGATCAATGGACCACCCTGCATATACGAAGGACTAACCATAATGGTGATAGATAGTTGTATGTTATCTCAACAATTTTAACCTTTTAAACAAGCATCGCATTGGTATGCTCCTGTTGGCGGGAAGATAAGTAACCAGGCCTGTTGAGTGGGTATCTTACCGCTGAGCGGCGAAATCGTGCAAATCCAAGCAGGGGGGAGTCACAGTGAATATTAGACTCTGCTGCACAACATTCGCGTCCATAGTTTCCATAAGGCGAAGTACAAAATACATGTCTTTAGATCTACAAATGAATTGTGTACCATAATCATAAACATAGCATACAGCATTTCACTACACAAATTTCTAAGAGCCACGCGTTGCTGTCAGCATTCCCTAATATGAGTATATGAACAAACGCAACTGTATTAAACCCACGTATGTTCTCAGTGAATATGACGAAGAGCTTGAACATGATTTTGTACATTCTCCTGTGTTTACAGGAATTTAATGACTTGACTGCTTCTGTTTCAAACTCATTCATTAAAAAAAATAAAGGAGAGAAGTGAATAGAAATTTGTCTCGGCTGTTCTGGATGAAGCAATTGATGCGTCCTCGGTACTTTGCTTACAGCTCTTAGTCGAGTCCATGAAATAATTTCAAGAATCATGAATATTCACACATTTGCAGTCTGAGGGACATTTGCATAGTTGGCAGTCTAGAGACGTTGGCATTGCAGTGTTCGTTCTGCGTTACCGCTGCGACGGAATTCGTTGCTACCGCAAGATGTGTCATAGATCAAAGAGTGCATAATGCTTCCCCTCATTTCAGGTCAACGATAAGAACCTCCCCTCTGTCTGAGGAAGTAGAGCAACGACTGCCGAAAGCGCCCGCGACACAGTAGGGTTCAGTGTCTCTTTTGGTGAAAACCATATATAATAGTCACTTTTTCAAGAATATAGTAAATCGAGATGAATTCGACGAAGAAAAATAGCCTATTACTCACGGAATAATAAAATCTCGAAACCAGGTCTCAATGTAGATGTAGTTCTATGTACTTTTGTAGATACTTTCCATCTCACTGACATATTATCTGATATTTTAAACACCAGAGCATATGGCACTGACTAATATGCCACAAAACTGATGATGTCTGAGAATCTTAACATAATGGACATGCAGTGCCAAAATGTTGATGAATCGTTAACTGAATATCCAAGGAAAAATAACTGCTGTCGAAGGAAGTATGGAAGAATTAAACAAATTTCACACACTCGTGTACCAACTATAGAGACTTTCTGTTATCCTTTGAATTTTTACACGTAAGCTTCTTTGATCATTACGAGTAACGTTACCCATGACATTCATCACAATCACTAGAGACGTATGGGCTTTTGTTTTCTCCTGTTTAATATGATTTGTTGAATCTTATTGTGAAATTGGTTTGAGCCTCATCACTCATGCGTAAAACAACTTGTCCTTTTCTCACTTGATATCTTGAAAACAATGGATGAAGGACGAAAGGCAGATTCTTTATTCTCAGATTCCCGAAAAACTTTTGACAAATCACCGCACTGCAGACTGTTAACGAAGGTACGAGAATACGGAAAGAAATCACATATATATGAGTGCCACGAAGAACACTCAAGTAACAGAACCCAGTATGTCGCCCTCGATAGCGAGAGTTCGTCAGAGACAATGGTATCGCCAGGAGTGCCATAGGGAAGTGTAACAAAACTGCTTCTATTCGCTATATACGTAACGATCTAGCGGACACTGTGAGCAGCAGCCTCCGGCTCTTCGATGATAATGTTGATGCCTACGGGAAATTGTCGTCGTCGAGTGACTGTAGGAGGATACAAGATGACCTAGACAAAATTATCACTCAGTGTTGTGAATGAAAGCTAGCTTTAAACGTAGAAAAATAAAAGTATAGCGTGTTGTTGCTGTTGTTGTGGTCTTCAGTACTGAGACTGGTTTGATGCAGCTGTCCATGCTACTCTATCCTGTGCAAGCTTCTTCATCTCCCAGTACCTACTGCAACCTACATCTTTCTGAATCTGCTTAGTTTATTCATCTCTTGGTCCTCCTATACGATTTTTACCCTCCACGCTGCCCTCCAGTATTCAATTGGTGATCCCTTGATGCCTCAGAACATGTCCTACCAACCGATCCCTTCTTCTAGTCAAGTTGTGCCACAAACTCCTCCACAATTCATTCAATACCTCCTCATTAGTTATGTGATCTACCCATCTAATCTTCAGCATTCATCTGTAGCACGACATTTCGAAAACTTCTATTCTCTTCTTCTCCAAACTATTTATCGTCCATGTTTCACTTCCATACATGGCTACACTCCATACAAATACTTTCAGAAACGACTTCCTTACACTTAAATCTGTACTCGATGTTAACAAATTTCTGTTCTTCAGAAACGCTTTCCTTGCCATTGCCAGTTTACATTATATGTCCTCTCGACTTCGACCATCATCAGTTATTTTGCTCCCCAAATAGCAAAACTCCTTTACCACCTTTCAGGATCATTCCTGAAATAGTTATTTTACCCGTGGATACAGGAAATGCAACTGTACTGCTTCCATTATCAGAGCACAATCACAAAAATACGACCTACTCGAGGACCCAGCAATCAGAAAACTGAAGGGAGACCCGACCAACAGGGTGAAAAAGAAAACTGTTGAGCTTCTACGCCAGTGCCTGCCGAAGGAAATCGTCAAGAAGCTCCGACTTCGAGCTGCTGCAGCCCCAAGGCTTTATGGGTTACCAAAGGTACAGAAAAAGGATGTTCCTTTGCGCCATATCGACAGCAACATAGGCGCTCCAGCGTATCAGCTGGTCAAATATTTTACTGTGGAATTAAGCCCTCACGTCGGGAAATGTCAGGAATTCTGTACATTTCATTCAACGGCTGCGGGAGCTGCGCCTCCGTAAGCAGGACCTCATGGTGAGCTTCGATGTGGTCTCACTTTTCACCAGAGTGCCGCTGGACGACTGTCTTCATTAGGGAGAAATTCAACCCGACAATGACTAATCTTTTCCAGTTTGTCCTCACATCAACATTCTTTCTCTTCGATGGAAACTATTACGAACAATCGGATGGTGTTGCCATGGGGTGTCCCCTGTCACCGGTGGTAGCAAACTTGTTTATGGAGGACTTCGAAGAGAAAGCACTGGAAACTGCAGCACTGAAGCCTATGTGCTTCTACCGTTATGTTGATGACACATTTGTGATATGGCCACACGGAAGAGAAAAACTTCAAGATTTTCTCCAACATCTGACTTCTCTGCATCCTAACTTCAAATTCACCATGGAGGTGGAATAAAATGGTGAACTCCCGTTTCTGGACGTCCTAGTCAAGTGAAAAGCGGATGGCACCTTGGGACACAGTGTATACAGGAAAGAAACCCACACTGATCTGTATCTTCACGCAACCAGCTGCCATCATCCTTCACAGCGTTAGGGTGTACTGCAAACACTGGTATACAGGGCACGCGCAATATCGGATGAAGAAAGCCTACAAAGAGAACTTAACAACCTTAAGGACGTTTTCAAGAAGAATAGATACAACGAGAGTCAAATTCTACGTGCTTTCAGGCAGAGTGCACTAGCCCAGCAGAGAGAGAACGAGGAGGACGAGAAGACAATGGCGTACCTGCCGTACGCCGGCAAAGTATCCAACAAAATCGGCAGAGTTCTAGCTCGGTGTAACATCAAATGTGTCTTCCGCCCACTTCCGAAAACGCGTGCCCTGCTACGTACAGTAAAAGATGACCTGAGGCTTCGCAAACCGGGTGTTTACCGTATTCCGTGTAAATGCGGTAAGGCATACATCGGGCAAACTATACGGACAATCGAAGAAGGATGCCAGGAACACAGAAAGCACACTGAACGCAAGCAACCTACAAAATCTGAGGTTACGGAACATTACATGGATGATGGAGATACTATGGAGTACGCGAAAACGGAAGTTTTACGGCAGGCCTCGTCTTTTTCAAACTGTGTTATGAAGGAGGCAATTGAAATACGTGTAGCTGACGAGCTGATTAACAGAGACGCTGGGTTCAACCTCAGCAAAGCCTGAGACCCAGCACTCATCCAATTAAAAGCACAGCGCCGACCCAAAGCGACTTCCGCGCCAGACGAAGGCCACAGGAAATCTGATGGTCCACAGTTTGCATCCAGCAGCCAGCAGCCCTCCCCTCCTTACCATCCCTCCACGCAGGGCCACGTGCGGCATGACGCGTGGGAAGGGGAGGGGAGTTATTACAATATAAAGGGGAGGAGATTCAGCGGAGACGCTCAGTCTGTAGGTATTACCTGAAGATGACGGCAAGGAACGCTGTCGAAATATTGTGGTTTAAAAACGACTGCACCCGGCTGAAGACCTGAGAACAGTACAAACAAGAATGTAGTCTTCCGCCCTTACTGTTGAATCCATTAATAGAGAAATTAATGATGAAAATAAAAGAACGATTCAAGTGTGGGAGTCAAATCCAGGTGGAAGGATATCAATGATGGTATTGCTGTCCTCAGTGAATATGAAGAAAAATTGCAGAATATGTAGAATGGAATGAACAGTCGAATGAGTACAGAATATGGATCGAGAGTAAATCGAAGAAATAAAGAAGTTGTGAGAAGTACCAGATATGAGAAGAGCGAGTAAATTGGGGATCATGAACTAGCCATAGTTACGGGCTTCTTCTACACAGCAAACAAATTAACCCATGATGGACGGAGGAAGGAAGACATTAAAAGCTAAATAGCACTGGAGGAATTGGCATTCCTGGCGAATAAGGTTTACTAGTACCAAATGTAGATTTTAACAATACTCGTAAGATTGCATATTTGTAAAACAGAACTGTATAACAGTGAAACATGGAATATGGGTATGCAATGAATAAATTCAGAATAAGGGATTAGTGATTATGTAGTGACAATGAAAAATGGAATCACGGTTAGACCCGGATCAGAATAACATAGTGATTGACGGCTCGCTGTTTACAGGGTTGTTACCACAGCAACAGCCGATCAGAGAAAGCGCTGGCTGCGTCTCCTGCTCTGTTCAACGCTGTCGAATCTCTGCTGCAGCAGGTAGCGGCTACTGTGGCCGGTTGCAGACGGCGCTCACGGCCGGTAACATAAACAGCTTTCGCCCGTTTCTTCGTATTTTTCGATACGGACTGTTTGAAGTTTCTAGTGGAAGTCTGAAAAATGGTGTGGTTGCCAAACGGTAAGCTCAGCTATCTGTTCATATTTCGTGTGCATGCTCGTCGCGGGAAAACTTCGAGAAGGAGAGAAACAATGATGCGACCCTTATTACTTCGCTAGAACGTACTCCAGAATACTGCCGTTACCTTGTAGATAGTAAAACACTGTCGTCGAAGTCAGTAAGGGGAAAAACTGAGGAAACTCGGTTAAAAGAGAAGGACAGAGCCACGGCTAACAAACTAGGATGCTTTTGAGCTAGATGTTATTCGTCGCCACATGCAGTATATATGGTTATCACGAGAGAAATGCACATGCAACTATTTACAAAAGTAAAGAACTGTGCGTTACTCTTCGCGAAGCAGTTATTCAGTGGCAGCAAGACTTATTTGTTAAGGCCTCGGTTTTCGGTAAAGAAGAACTTATAAAAATTTATCCTGGAGAAAGGTGATATCGCGTCTGGCGTGAGGTCAGTCGCTTGACGGCGCGTTTCGGCGCGGGCCCGCCCGTTGCCGGCGCGCCGTAAGGCACGAAGGCTCGCACTGGGGCGTATCGCTTTCCAGTCGGGTGTGCCGCGGCAGTCCTCACAGGGGAAGTGATGCGTCTCTTATAGCCTCTCCTTCCCATGTGGCTCTTTCCGCCTTCCCGTGGTGCCAGACGTTAAGCTCGGCATTCTGCCTAGCGACAGAAGGGAGAGCTGCGACCCAACCCGATGCGAAAGCGAAGGGTGCGTGGCACAGGGGGAGCTGTGTCAAGGGACCGAACACCAATCCCTTTCTGTTCGCAGGGCACAGACCAGCAGGTGCTCTGCATGCCGGCGACTTCGTTTGTCGGCGTGGGATAGCCGCTCGAGTCGGCAAGGGTGCTTCGCCGCGCCCCTGGTTAACCGGGGCGTGTTCTGCCAAACGCAGGAGGTGGTGACATCGCCTGGGCTAGGTTAGATGGGCCCAGACCGCCGAACGACTGGGGGACCGACCCACCACCTGAGTAGGAGTGGGTCCTTGGCCTTCAGGTGGAAGCTCGGGCTAGAAGGCGGCGAAGGGCGAGGGGTGCATCCGCCTTTCCGGAGTGCAGGGTGCAATTGCCGAGGAGCGTCGTGTGAAATCGTCGACGACGAAGCCTTCGACGGGGACCAGTGCGCTCTCAACGGAGCGCTGAACCCTGCAGCTCTGGAGTGCCCTTGACCTAGGGGCGAGGTTGGTGGGCGAGCTGCAACAGTCCCCCCCCCCCCCCCCCCGGCCAGAGGAGCCGGTCCGGGGTAAGAGACGGGCTCCTAACATTCTTTCACTCGTCAATCAATATGGCTGAACACGAGACGAGTGATTCGAGTGTGATTTCGAGGGCGAGTATGTCCACTGTCCCTGCCTCACAGGAGGAAGTGGGACACGACGATGAAAACGTGTATGAGAGACACTGTCGCATAAGTCAAATTTTAGACTCCAGAGTCAAAAACGGAAAAATTAGCCAGGCTGCGGTCCTGGCAATAAAGAACGAGCTCGCTGCTTGGGCTATTGCAAATGCGAAGCTCGAAGGGCGTCTCGAAGAGCTGGAGAAAGAGAACGCCAGATTGAGACAACAGCCAGTCAAGACATGGGCTGGAGTGGTGGCGCAAGCCGCCACGAAGGCTCAAACAACCAAAGAAACGATCGCCAAGGTCTCAAAGAAACCGGATACGGCAGTCTTTTTAAGACCCCTGCCTGGTCAGACCATCAAAAAAGTGCAGGAGATTTTCACAACTACAATAGACCCGGCAAGAGACAAAATTAAAATCAATAAAGTAAAAGCCACAAAAATTGTAGTAGTCGTAGATCTGGCCACAGAAGAAGATAGAGATAAAATATTAAACAATTCCAAACTAAAGAAGGCTATTAAATGCGAACCACCTAAAAAGAGAAATCCTCTGGTCATTTTGTACGATGTACCTGTAGCCCTGACTGAAAGTGATATATACGAAACCTTGTATAATCAGAATTTTGATGAAATCGAATGGGAAACTTTCAAAAACGAATTCAAGCTGCGTTTTAAAACGGGACCTCGGGAGCGAGATGTTGTCCATCACGTCGCCGAGGTCTCCGGCAAGATGTGGCGCAAACTTACCGCTATGGGGAAGGTATACATAGGATTCCATGTAATCAATGTCAGAGACTACCTACCATGTTCACAAACATTGTGAAAGGAAGCCGGCCTGCTCCAGGTGTGGGGCAGAAGACCACACAAGGAAAAATTGTAACAAGAATGTAACCTGCATCCCATGCATAAAAAGGGGAAGGAAACCCTGCAACACCACTCGAAGGAACTGCCCAACGTATAGGATGCTGGAGCAGAGTGCCCGCGGTGGCTCAGAAGGATAGAGCGTCTCCCATGTAAGCAGGAGATCCTGGGTTCGAGTCCCGGTCGGGGCACACATTTTCAACATGTCCCCAATGAAGTACATCAACGCCTGTTTGCAGCTAGGGTGTCCATTTAATTATCATTTCATTTCTAGCAAAGCTGCACGGTCATCCACGGTAACTGTTCTGTCAGGAACAAATACTACCGTCATATATAGTTAAACTAGTCTTGCAGGAACTTCGGAGGATGGTGGAAGAGAAAAGTCTAGAGGTACTCTGTTTACAGGAACCGTACTCCCAAGCGGGGCGGATCCCATTCATGGCTGCCAATTGGCAAATAATACACTCTGGAGCAGAACCAAAAGCTACAATAGTAATTATCAATAGATCATTCAGGGCTACGGTCCTCGCGCAATTTTCTAGTGAACACTGCAATGTCGTGGAACTGCAAACACCTACGGGAGTGATCTACATCTCCAACATATATTTCCAATATGGAAGAGAAATAGACGAATTCTAGGAGACACTCACACAAGTTGCCACGGCACTGCGAGGGCGCAGGATGATAGTGACTGGAGATATAAATGCAAAGTCCCCCCTATGGTTCAGTGGCACTCACGATGATCGGGGGCTAAAAGCTGAAGAGACAATAATGGCATTACAACTGGTGGTTGCAAACCACCTATACTGGCGGCGGGGGAGAGGGCACAAATATAGATGTTACGTTAGTAACACCAAACCTTACCACGAAAATTAACAACTGGAAAGTGTGGGACAGAGCAACCACCAGCGACCATAACCTAATTACATTCAATATCGGGGAAAGGGAGTGCCACTGGGACATGGGGTGGGAGCTCCAGCTCAGTTACAACAAGACCAATTGGGACCGTCTTGTGGAAGAGTGCAACATTCCGACATTGCTGGAGGGTGACGAAAACGTGGAAGAGTACGCCGAAGAACTGGGACAAGCGATCACCAGGGCAGTGCGAGACGCTGTACCAACCAGGAGGAGAGCCGTTGCGGCCACCCCCACACCATGGTCGGCTGAATTAGGACAGATGCGCCAGGCTATAAGGAGGGCGAGGAGGTACTACCAGCGGAGTGTCGTCTGGGGAGAAAAACAAAGATGGTTACAAATCTATAGAGAAAGTAAGGATCAATTTCAACAGGAGCTCAGGGCAGTCAGACTTAGAAGCTGGGAAAACTATGTGAAAAGCCAATTGGCTACTGACCCTGGGGGAGTCCCATACAAACTGGTATGAGAAAAAATAAGATCACCTATGGTGCTATCCACCGTCAGGGACGGGGACCGGATGACGGGCACATGGCAGGAAACTGCTGAGGCCCTCCTTCGGGCCCTGTTACCTGACGATGTGGAGGAAAATGAGACAGACGAACAGAAAAGAATAAGAAGAGAAGACCGAAGGGACTACAACAACAACATCAGAACTTACCCCTTCTCTGAGGAGGAAGTTGCTGCCGAGATCAAGGCCCTTAAAAAGGGGAAAGCTCCTGGCCCGGACGGCATTACTGCGGAAGTGGTGCAATTCCTTGCCACCCAGCTCGTAGCTCCTCTCACTAAGTTATTCAACGAGTGCCTAAAACTCGGGAAATTCCCAGCAATTTGGAAGAGAGCAAACGTAATCATTATCAAAAAGGGCCCAGACAAAGATCCTACAGAAATTAAGTCTTATAGACCCATCTGCCTGCTAGACGTACTGGGCAAACTTTTTGAGAGGCTACTGGCAAACAGACTGACAGCACACCGCATGCTGTGTGGAATGAGCGACAGACAATTCGGTTTTCGGTCTGGGTGTTCTGCGTCAGACACAATCGCCCTGGCTGCCGAGGTCTGTGGCTCCGCCCCGCACAAGTATGTCGTCGGCATCATGGTGGACATCAGTGGCGCCTTCGACAACCTGTGGTGGCCCTCACTCTTCTCCCGCTTGCGGGAGAAGAACTGTCCAAGGCTACTATACAGCTGTCTGAGGAGCTATTGTGCAGACAGGGAGGTCTGACTATCGGCCCCTAGCGGCATGGTCAGGAAGACTGTGACCAAAGGATGTCCTCAGGGCTCTGTCCTGGGACCTCTCTTTTGGGACATCAATATGGAGCCACTACTTGAAGATCTAAAGAACTGTGACGATGTGCTAGAGGTCTTAGCATGCGCGGACGACCTCCTTTTGCTGGTCGGCGGCCGAAGCCGTGAGGATCTAGAGCCGAAAGTGGAGAGAGCCGTAACCGTACTAACATCATGGTGCCACAAAAGTAAAATGACGATTGCGCCCAACAAATCAACATACTTACTTCTTAAAGGCCAACTGGTCAGACACCCCGCGGTAAGAATCAACGGCATACCAGTTTTTCGGCGCCGTGAGGCCCGATACCTGGGTGTAATCATCGACGAAAGGCGGAACTTTGCAACACATATTGATACAGTCTCCCAAAAATCACTGGTCTTATTAAATAATCTTATTGGAATTGGTCATAAGCGGTTTCACCTTCCACCCAACCTAATCAAATTATACCACAATAGTATTCTGACCTCCATAGTAGGGTACGGATCAGGGGTCTGGGCACACAGACTCACGAGGGTCATGCCTGCCATGGCCGTAAGAAGAGTGCAGCGGAACATACTTCTACGTTCAGCGGGGGCCTACAGGACAACACCTGGTGGAGCACTGTTAGTGCTAATGGGGATCTGTCCACTGGACATAAAAATTCGGGAGCAAGCCGCCTGGTACTGGGCGAGGAAGGAAAACAGGGACAAAATCTGGGAAATACTCGGGGTTTACGCTGGGGACAAGTATGCTATCAAAAAGAGCGGAATTGAACTCTGGCAGGATCAATGGAACAATGAGGATACGGGACGCAGAACCTATGAACTGCTACCGGATATAGAGGAAAGGTTAAAATTTACATTTTTCACACCCATGAGAGGAATGCTGCACTTTCTTACTGGACATGGACCATACCCGACATATCCATGTCGGTTTGGGAAGCAGGCTACACCAGCGAGTGACTGTGGTGCTGCGCAAGGTACCCCAGAACATGTGGTGTATGAGTGCCGCCTCTTCGATGATGTAGCCCATGATCTACGACAACAGCTACCGAACAATGACACGTGCCACATATTGAGGCACGAAAACACTTTCAATACCCTAAATACACTTACTGATGAAATATCAAAGAAAGTACTCAAGAACTTTTTAAGGGACAATCATCAGTAACGGGCAAATACCTTCACCGATTTAGACCTCGTGCACCCTTCCTGTACCGCCGGGCAGGGACATGGCCAGCCGCCTCACGGCTGGAATCCGCCTTACCCTGGACTAGGAGGGAGGGGGGCACACAAACACCGGAATGGAACGCACACCGACTATGACATATGTAGTTAGATTAGATGTAGAAGATAGGATAACACCTAGAATAGACTGCAGCGACACAAAGTTAAGGCCAGCCCAGTGCGAGGGGCACGCCCACTGGGATTAGCTCAGTGGGCCGGGCCTACACCTAGTAGGTTTATAGTAGCACTGGCACACCTGTAACGCTGCAGGTAGTATGCAGTTCCTTAGATTAAGTAGCTTAGAACCACATAGCGGTAAGACTAGAATAATAATAATATTAATAAAGGAATTACCTGTAGTGTAGAATAATAAAGCTGCATTGTAATGTATCAGCATCAAGACCCACTAATGTAGTTAGGTAGTGGGTTATATGAATAATACAATGAATTGAATAAAGATTCTTTTTTTTTAAAAAAAAAAAAAAAGGTGATATCGCAGCGTGGCACTGTCGGTGCTTAGGAAATATTATTAACGTGCCGTTTGAAGACATTGTATGGCTGAATAAAGTTAGTCATTCCGTTATGAAAGGCGGGACATATGATAGTACACGTGGAAGTTCTACTGTTCTCGTGGGAATGGGCATAAGAATTATCATCTTGAATGCTGGAACTGCATATGGTATCGCACCTAAATGTTTCCATTGATGTGTTGGCAGAAGAGCCAACACCGTGTTGCTAGAGCAGGCCGAAATGCACACGTTTACGCTCACGCAGACTGGCTTGAAATCTGGAACAATTAAAGGAGTTGAGTCTAATAAGTAAAGAACGTCGTTGCTTAAATATTTAACTTTAATCCATAATTGGAGAACATCGCTCTTGTTGATACATTAATAACAATCTCAATATAAACTGGTAATGGCGCCTTGCTAGGTCGTAGCAAATGACGTAGCTGAAGGCTGTGCTAACTACCGTCTCGGCAAATGAGAGCGTATTTGTCAGTGAACCCTTCCTAGCAAAGTCGGCTGTACAACTGGGGCGAGTGCTAGTAAGTCTCTCTAGACCTGCCGTGTGGCGACGCTCGGTCTGCAATCACTGACAGTGGCGACACGCGGGTCCGACGTATACTAATGGACCCCGGCCGATTTAAAGGCAAGTGTGGTGTCTGGCGGTGACACCACATCCATCTTTACAAATCGAGAAAAACAAGCAGCTACCACGAGGAGATGAACCACGACAGTTTTATGAAGTGGTTCAAGGAGCACATACTGAAAAACTTAAGTCAGCTGTCTGTAATTGTAATGGACAACCCCCATACTACTCAGCTATTAAAGATGCGACTCCGACGATGGCAACGAAACAAGCCGACATTGTTGTTGAAACGTTACTGCCACTTCAACGCCCTCGAAACGATCTAGGGACTGGTTAAACATTACGTGGCAACAAATAACGAAAGTTTTAATTGTGGCAGATATTCAAAGACTCTTAGAGGAAGCAGCGGCACAAATAGCGCTAGAGAAGTCGAGTAGTGTGTACACCTCACAGAAACGGTTCTTAAGGAATAATGGAAAAGTGAAGTGACTGTTGAAGGTTATAAGGAAAATATTACTGTATCCTTAGAAATTCCAGTGGCTCTTCTTCAGACCAGAACTGAGATAACGACAATGTCGAGCAAGAAAGTGATTCTCAACTGAGTGGCATCTACCCATTGCCGTAATACGTCGTTATTTTTGAGATCGTGTTTCATACTTTGGACTGAATGGTGTGTACGGCAATTGCACAAGAAATCTCATCTCATTATTAAGGACTACTTCTCAGCAAAGGTATGACACTCGACAAACTCATTACAGTGATTGGTAAATACTCAAACCGATTATATTATTTTAATGTTGTTAGTTATTGCATTTGTATGAACGATTCATATCTATTTTAGCATCACTTTCGTGTCGATTACAACTGAACGTGATTCATTCTGACTATTATTAAAGTACGCTTCCTGTTCCTTTGCTTGAGATATAAATGGTTCAAATGGCTCTAAGCACTATGGGACTTAACATCTGAGGTTATCAGTTCCCTACACATAGAACTACTTAAACCTAACTAACCTCAGGACACCACACACATCCGTGCCCGAGGCAGGATTCGAACCTGCGTCCGTAGCAGCAGCGCCGTTCGCGACTGAAGCGCTTAGAACCGCTTGGTTGAGATATAGAAATAATAGGAACACGGTATCATTTTATACATAGGAGTGTGTTTGTTGAGCCTCAAGGATATTACGATCCTGTAAAGTGAACTCAATAATGCACTTTAAAATGCGAGATAAGAAGGTATTCGAGTAAGGAACCTTACAGCTGTTGCTGCTCCAGCCATACTGAGTCCGCACGCACCGGCGAACCTACAACAATGTCACATTCCACGCTCAACTGTCCTTCACTGTTAACCACTTTGTTTTTCTTATCCGGGTGGAGAATACAATGATGCTTATGCTCCTCAAAAACATTAAATTTAATGTACAGACATTTCTGCATATAAATCTAACCAAGTAGATTAAGATAAAATGTAGGAAGTAGCTGTAAGTTGGTTGAATAAGATAACGTGTATGGAACGTATTACAAACATACATTAAGTAACAGCCTATATGACTATAATCAGTGAAACGCAGTTGAGGACACAGTGACATATCTCATACCAGGTACGCTCGATAAGGGTAACCACTGCCTCTGTACAACCAAACTTTTGGTGATGAAGACGGATAGAGGATTGTGGCAGTTGGTTCCCCACTTTCCTGTAATAGTCTTTTAAAGGCTATTACGCTTTTTTGAGCTCTCACATAAGCATTTTCCGTTGGTTTTAATGACTGTTGTAATTTGGAAACCTTGGTTTGTCTATATCATCCATTAGCTGTGCCTGCCTGAAACAGTTCCTACATTTCTTTCCAGACAGTGAAAGACGGCGGACGAGATGTGAAACATCGTGGGAGAATTCTTGCATACCCCTATACTGAAGTGTGCTCTCATTTGGGGGCCTGTCCTGGATCCGATTATCAGCAGATGCTTATCGCGACCGTACGGGCAAGATAATGTGGGTCAATCGGAAACTGTCGGTTTGGTGTGCATAATGCGGCGCACCTGAAGCGGAACGGCCTCCGTGAAACACGTGGAAAAGCAGCGGCCAACTGCTTTCTCCCTCGCCACAACGGAATGGCAGGCGACAGAGGCTTCGTCACACATCACACAGTCACAAGCGGCAGTGCCACGCATATAGGCAACCATAGTTTCGCCTAGCAGCAGACGACGGCAAAAGACACAGCGTTAGGTATCTGAGCTAAGTGAACACAGCAGTCCATTTATTTTGTGTTTAAAATGTCAGTGTTTTCGTCAGCCAGAGGTCATTATGAAAACAACAGTAGGCCATGGTGATTCAGTGGGTTGAAGGAAGGCGGGTGGCAAATACAGCGAGTTGACGAAAGTCATGGGAGACCTCATAATATCGTGTCAGATCCCATTTTGCCGGGTGTAGTGCAGCAACTTGACGTGGCGTGGACTCAACAAGTTGCTGAAAGTTCCCTGCGAAAATATTGGGCCATGCTGCCTCTATAGCCATCCATAATTGCGAAACTCTTCCCGGCACAAGATTTTGTTCACTAACTGACCTCTCGGTTGTGTCTCATAAATGTTCTGTGGAATTCACGTCGGGCGATACAGGCGGCCAAATCATTCGTTAGAGCTGTCCAGGATGTTATTCAAACAGATCGAGAGTAACTGTGGCTCGGTGACATAACGCATTGTCATCCAGAAAAATTCCATCGTTGTGTGGGAACATGAAGTCCGAAAATGGGTGCAAGTGGTCTTCAAGCGTTCGAACATAACCATTTCCAGTCAGTGGTCGGTTCAGTTGGGCTAGAGGATCCATTCCATTCCATATAAACATGGCCCACACCATTTTGAAGCTTCCACCAGCTAGCATAGTGTCGTGTTGAAAACTTGAGTCCATGGCTCCTAGGGATCTGCGCCACACTCGAACGCCATCATCAGCTCTTACCGCCTGAAATCGAGACTCATGTGACGGGGCCACGGTTTTGCAATAGTCAATGGTCAAACCGATATGGTCACGAGCGCTGGAGAGGCACTGCAGACGATGCCGTGCTGTTAGCAAAGGCACTCGCGTCGGTCGTCTGCTGCCATAGAGCATTAACGCCAAATTTCGGCGCACTGTCCTAATAGGTACGTTCGTCGTAAGTCTTACAAGAATTTCTGCGATTATTTCGTGTAGTGTTGCTTGTCTGTTGGTACTGACAACTCTACGCAAACACCAATGCCTCTTGGTAGTTAAGTGAAGGCCATCTGCCGCTGTGTTGTCCGTGGTGAGAGGCAATGCCTGAAACTTATTATTTTCGTACACTCCTGCGCTGTGAAATTTCCGCATTCCGCGTTGTAAGTCTGTGAATACGCGTCGTACGGCCATAATCATGTTGGAAAACTTTTAACATGAATCACCTGAATGTAAATAACAGCTCCGCCAAAACACTGTCCTTTTATAACTCGTGTACGTGACATTACCGCCATCTGCATGTGTGCGTATTCCATGACCTTTGTACTTCAGTATATAGGATATAGTTCCTAAGTGAACGAGTTTCATTTAGTTAAATGTTGAATTTATCGAAGATGGAATGACGAATAGCGACAGGGCACTTGCAGATCAACGGCAGCAGTGATATACGAAACCTAAATAGTAAATCTGACGAGAAATCTCTGAATATGAGATTTAGTTTTGATGCTACAATCGGAGAGATTGCGGGAAAACTGGATAGTTCGGACATAAAAGTGTATGGAATGAAAATCGTATTATAATATTTGGTGCAAGTGAAATAGTAATTAACATAAAAAAATTATTTGGTGGGAACTTAAATGTAGGAACGGAGTGACACAAAGCGATGTTCCTAAGGTTACGATACAGAATTTTTCTCCTGATACGCAGAATATCAGTCACGATATAACGAGATAAAATCTTATGCGGAAAAGGAGATCTCAAGCTCAGTTGACGAATTTCGACGAATAATGAGGAGACTAAGGAGCGATGATGTAAAACGCCCCACTACGTAAAGTAATTTACAACTATTCTGTCCGACAGTTAGTATTTATTTTCTCTACAATTCCGAGTTATTGTGTAAGATAACAAGTACCACCATAAAAGACTTCGTTGTTTCCTGCATAGATAGTTTCATGATCGGGATGAGGAATGAAATCATGCATAAATTTGTTAGATTAGATAAGATTAGATCAGTTTCTATTGATCCAAATAAGAATGTGGACCTTCTTTATTCTCCGCCGGACTAAGGTGACGTCTGAACATTGTGAAGGAGAAATGAGGACAAGTGCCGGTGTGCTGTTGCTTGTTACTGACTTTGGTGTTGGATGTATACGTACTTTTTTTGTTCTGGTTTTCGGATCATACTGCTTCAGCAAATTAACTTAGCTGTCCGGAGGCTGCGTAACACGGCGTGGAGCACAGCCGGAGACTACAGGTCCGCGGGCGTCTGGCGCTGATGGAGGAGGCAAGAATACCGTCGCTGCTCCAGCGAGCGAGCGTTTTGTACACAGTACACACTCGGAAATTGCCTCGGAGACATTATGTTCTTAATTTTATTGATTTGGGTGTTTTAAAAGGAAATTAAAACAAGGTTATTGCTTGTACAGACTTTTCTTATGAGTCAGATATCGTTTACTGTTACCCCCAGTTCTATAGTAAGTAGTTACGCATGTTTAAACCTCTGCCTTTTTATAGAAATATACAGCATTATCGGTGAATCATGGAGTGAACTAATGACCTTTTAACGAAGTTATGAAGGGAGACAGGGGATTATTAAGGTCATCCTCTCTTGTAGCACAGTTACCTACTTCATGGAAAAACAGAAGCAAATGGAAAGAAATTACGTGAGAGATGATGGCTTTCCCCAAAACAGCGAAGTTTAAGGACGACGTTTTGAACTGATGTAAATTCTCTCGACCATTCACAAGACCTTTTGTGACACACACACTCAGAGAGAGAGAGAGAGAGAGCGAGAGAGAGAGAGAGAAGTTTGATGGTAACCGGGCTACAAAGAGTTTTCCTGTGTTTCGCCGCCCTCCCGTGCATTACAGATGTACTTTTCCTCCCTCCCATGCAGTAACACGAGCCAACACCAATGATTAATGACATCTTAGCCGTACGACAATGACTGACACGTCACACACGTTGCACATGTCCATGGCAGGACTGAGCCCCAACGTGTCACAAGCAATTTGAGGATCCAGCACAGGCGTAGACGAATCAGCACTCATACTATTTTGTATGATTTGATGTGTTTTGACAGTCATTTTCTAACAAATTCAGGAGACATCCAAAGCAAATTTGTTTCCACAATTAGTTCCTATGCACGAATTTTTCAGTGACGAACTTAGCCAACTATATCATTTGTGTTGATACTCACCAAAATTTCGTATTTGAAGAGACAAGTCTCTGGACAGATGCCGTGGAGATTATTTCAGAACCCAACAGACATAGTTATAATCTAAGACACAGTATAGAATCTAGATGAGGTAGTGGTTCACAGTCTGTAACTACGTACCAAAGGACAAGACAGGCCTCGTTGGGCATATAATGGCTGTAATAATTGGAGAAAAAATCAAAATACATTTGATGGCGTGTCAATGATTTTCAGACAGGCGACTACAACCAAAACAGTGAAATGCTTGGTCTTGAAGAGCGGAGGCAGCGTCAATTTCTGACGGACCGGTCAAGGCGATGTTCCGGAAACTAAACCTTGCCTCAGTGATGATTCTAAGTGAGAGTAG
This sequence comes from Schistocerca serialis cubense, assembly GCF_023864345.2. Taxonomy (NCBI): domain Eukaryota; kingdom Metazoa; phylum Arthropoda; class Insecta; order Orthoptera; family Acrididae; genus Schistocerca; species Schistocerca serialis. Next base: position 728,851,077 of record NC_064642.1, read on the forward strand.
CAGCCAAGTTATGAGTAGGTTTAAGAGATAAAACTACAAAAACAGAGTCAATACTAAACGGTTCCGAAACGGCAGTTGTTCGAAAGGCACTGAAAGGCAAATTTGTGCAATGGTGGAGTTTTAGGATATGTTCAGTTTAGGTATCATCGACTAGGAGCAACAGAAAGAAACTGTAGAAAGGTGAAAAGAACAGGTACACCAGTGTACGCGAAAATAGTGGTAACATAAAAAAAATTGTTTGGTAAGAATGACATACAATGATTAACTGTTGTACCTAGTATTCTTGTGTCTGAGTCTGTGTCACATGGAGATTCAGATGGAATAAATATGTCAGATAATGATATAAGTGACTATAGTGATAACAACAGCGTTAATATTAATGTGAGTGATGTCTGAATTAAATAATGTTGAGGTGGGTATGGATAATCCGTCTTTTAAGTGGTATAATCTGCCCACTATAAATTACTCTCCTACGGCAATCTTTTCATCACGTAGTAGCACTTCCACTCAACGACCTAATCATTTGTTAGATATACAGTATATTCATTTCGTGTCCCATTCTCTTTCCATCATGTTCATTTTAATATTTACATGAGTTAATAGATTAGTGATAGTTGAAGCCTGTAATGCTAATCATGTGTTATTTAATGTGATGTGTTGGAACCTGACGATGGCCAGTTGATCAAAACTGGGTGTGTAAATAAAGTATTTTACCAGAAGCTGAAGGCGGTAATGTGACACTTCTCAATTATAGTTTATACGCCAAATGTACATTCTCAGAAATTTCTTCCTCAAAATAAAATTTATGTTTGCAACTACCAGATTTGTTTTGGCTAGGAATGCTCTCTCTCCTACTCTGCTTCTTTTATCCTCTTACCTTTGTCCGTCAAGGGGTATTTACTTACAAGGTAGCAGAATTCATTTACTCCTTCCTCTTCGTGGTCCTCAGTTTTAATGTAAAATTTTAATCTTGATCTCATTTCTGCTACGACTCGTTACTCTCGACTTTTCGGTTTATTCTCAATCCATACTCAGAACTCATCATATTATTCACTCCATTCAACAGGTCCTAAAGTTCCTCTTAACTCTCACTGCTGTACACGCTGGCTTGCTCTCGATTATGATAAGAATAAGCCTATCACTGAAGTGTTGACTAAAGTTTACACATCGCCGTACATTCTTTTTCAGGACGAGCCTTAGGCTCCCGAAGCATTCTCTTACAATCAAATCGTACCCCACCGGCAATGGAATAGAGACAAGTGATCAAAATCGGCCACATAAACGTGATGTGCATAGCCATGGCGAAACAAGAAGTCGGGAAAGCGTTAGAGGAGTTGAACTTACACATGCTATGTATACAGGAGCCATATTCCAGAAACAGGGCATTACCCCACATGCCAGTTACATCACAGATCATAATATCTGGTCAGCATGCAATGGCCGCGATTGTTGTGCCACATACAGATATAACAGCGACAGAGGTACATCAACTCGGTGACAATAGAAATAATGACTGCCTTAGGAAAGTTTTACATAACTGATAAATATTCGCGGTACAGTCAGGAGATAAAAACACACCAAGAAAACTTAAAAAGAGCAATGACACGACAGACACATTTTCGTAATGGACGAAAACGTAAAATTAACATTGTGGCACAGCAGAGTAACGGACGAAAGAGAACTGTGCCTTCAGGACATTATACAACAACTTGACCTTCATGTCACGAATAGGCCACTCGCCCCACCTGCTTTCCTAAATCGTGCAGGTGCGGCAACAAATACATGTATCATCCTCGCATCAGACACTACAATCAATCCCGAGCACCAACACACTCTATGTGAGCGAAGGGTGAACTTTTAAAGCCAGAATTAAAGATACAGGCACTGCAACAAAGCAAGTTTGATGCTGACGCCAAAGCGGGTGAATTCGTGCGAGCGCTGGAGGTGTTACAAGACAGGCGATCCAAACATTTGTCAGGAAATCAGAAGCGTTTAACGCTTCGTGGAGTCCATCCTATCGTCCTTAAGAGGTAGAGCAAGATACGAGAGGAGATATTACGAAAGATATTTAGCGAAACAGAACGACAAAATGTCTGATTTGCTGTCGAACAGAAAACAACAATATAAAAAAACACTATACCAATAAGAGCAGAAATATCGGATGCTTAGCTTGAGGATCAATTGGTAACAGATGTTTGGGGTTTTCCTCACAAACTTGCTTCAGATAAGGTTCTATTACCCACTGTACTTTCAACCCAGAGAATATCCGACGGCACAATGACGACAGACTTGGAAACATCACTTCAGTACCTACTCAAAATTTTGTAGTTGCCAGACTATACAACGATGGAAGACGCAGAGTTCCATCAGCACCTTCGCCGTGAACTAATAGAGCAACATCGGAGAAACAGTTTTGTGATCCATTTGTCCAGGACGAAGTGAGACTGGCAATAATGAAGTTAAACAAGGAGAAGTTAAACAAGAAGAAGGACCTAAGAGCATACAGGCTGGAAGTGCTGCATCAGCTAGGGGACCAAATTGTGCTATATATAACAGTGTTATTAAATGAATGTCTCTTGCAGGGTTGGGAGCCCAGGATCTGGAAAACCTCGAGTATCGTCGTACTAAAAGGGGAAGACAAGACCATGAGGTCCCTACGGTACGGTTTCAGGGAACTGAAATCCACCGAGGATGCGATAAATCACGCGGTGAATACTGTTAACACCTCAGACGACAAGTATGTTATATATTGATTTACTAGGGCGTTTGATACTTTGTGGTGGCCTATCCTATTCTAAAGACTGATTCAGATGGATTATCCAAGGTATTCCTGTAGCAGTCTACGAGATCACTGCACAGACAAGGAGGCGCAATTAGAAAGTCCTGGAAAGAAAATTGCGAAAGACATCACCAAAGGCTGCCACAGGGCTCTCTGTTTGTGATCCAGAGTTCTGTAATGTTAGCATAGAGGCATTACTGAACCAGCTTCAGAGTGTTAAAAACACTATACCCTGCATGGCCTACACAGACGGTTTTTTATTACAGTGTCTACTATCACAAGGGCTAAATTAGAGGGAAATATTAAGGAAGTTCTTGAAAGACTAAGCACTAGTGCGAAGAAAAGAAGCTAATGATACAAGCGCACAAAACAGTCTACGTGTTAAAGGGAACATTATAAAGAACGAGACATTCCACAATCAGAATAAATGACCAACCCGTGAAATGAAAAGAAGTATATAGGTACCTTGGAATTATGATCGACGAAAAACACAACTTCCATACACATATAGAAATCGTCTGCCAGAGAGGCATTAGAATCCTAAACTAAATATCAACTACCTTCCGACCAAGGAAGATATAAACTAACTGTCGTGCCTATCCCAGCTACTTAATAAAACTACGACACTGCATCACAGACTCTTTGAATGTGGAGCAATCGGTACCTTAGATCACATAGTCTGGGAGTGTGCCCTTAGACAAGAATTACATACGAGGACAGGAACGCACTTGGAAACGCACCAGTCTGTAATATAATAAGGAATGAGGCACTGTGGCAGAAGCTGACTGCTCTCACAGCTATCAGCTTATTAACTGCAAGTCTAAATGACTGACAGACAATCAGAAAGAGGCCTTACATCATGATAACGACACGCGCCTAGGCAGAACACTCACCTACAACAACTTTCTCGAAGAAGTGGGGAGACGAGCCTCAGGATGGACCAGGAGGGACTTCCTGAAACTCTGACGGCCGTCTCCCAATCTCTACACCTTGAGTGCCACAGCCCCGTGTGAATCCTGAGTGGCCCTCAGCGCGCCAGGGCTAATCACCCACTCAAATGAAAGATCCAGCTTGATGTGTTGTGCAGTATAGTGTTGTAGTAGTGTAGTCCAGAATTATAAATTACAAAATTTGTGACCTAACAATGCCACATAGTGTAAGAGATTGGTAGTGTGTGGCTTCTGGATTCAGAATGAACTTATATATGTGTGCCCCAAATGGCCAAACAGTAGTACGCAAAATTTTCAAGTTACTATTTTTTGTAATGTAGTTATCTCATGTAGATTTTTCCCCCATAACAGCATAATGATAATTTATTGCGAAAACATTTCAAATTATCTTAAAATATTACCTGGTTTTCCGTGCTAATTCAAGTGAAGATCCGGTCTGTTCTTTTATACAGATAACACAGACTAACAGAAAATAGAAAATAAAAAATAAGTAATAAATAACACAGAGATATTCAGAATTTTCTCTTGTTGATATATTCGTCTGATCAAAAACCCTTACCTTCCTTCCATCTAACTCCACTTATCACCGCTATATGCAGACTTAGCTATTGCATTTCCCTTTTAAGAGTTTGTAGCTTCCAAACCAAATTCACAACTTTCAAATTCCTTGCTCCAAATCGTAGACTGTCTATCGTTGGAAATTCAATCTTTTTCCGTAGTTACCTTCCCCTGTGGAACGCGCTGCCAAATCTTTTACCAATGGAAAGATCATTATGATAGTTTTCAATTACAGGTTGCACGGATTATCGATACTCTTTCTGTCTTCAACATTGTGGTTTTCATTGCCTTCTATGTCCTCAAGCTTCCCTGCATTGCAGATCATTTCGAGGTTTAGAAACTGAAGGAAAGGCTCGTGCCTCAAATATGGGTCCGCCCTTCTGCCCTCTTCGAGAAGGTAGTTAGCAACAGAAGGGGCTTCTGTCACCGTCATTAATGAGTTTCATTCACAAATTAAGCAATGGGTGAGGCGGAACCCTGGTCCCAAGACTACCTGTTTACTAGTGAAAGACACTACCAGGAAGCCACAGATGATCCATGTCTAATTGCAACTTCCAAATGCTGGAACCGTCTTGTGCCTGACGTTCATGTTTTGTGTCCACGTCCGATCCTGACCAAAGGAAAAAATCTGATTTCGGAGTCCACATACACATCAGTAACCGCTTATTCGTAGGCTGTTGGCTTGTAGTGTTGGATGCAAGGAGTCAACGTTCGGGTTCTGCTCCCATGCAAGTTTACATCTGGGGGCACATCAACTGACCAAGCTGGACTGGTACATGGCAAAGAAGTTGATCAGTGGTCCCTCAAGATGTCAGCATAATTGTTTTCCACATGCAATCTTATCACTATGTATCCATTTGAGCGTTTGGTATTTTGTGGAAGGAATGAGAGTGCTCACAGTGATTAATTATATATATATATATATATATATATATATATATGTATGTATATAAAAATAATATTATTATTTATTATTATTATTAATTATTATATTTTATATATATATATATATATATATATATATATATATGTGTGTGTGTGTGTGTGTGTGTGTGTGTGTGTGTGTGTGTGTGTGTGTGTTGCGATGTGTTGAACAAGATATTGTGGTATCTGCGAATAGTAAGATAAGATTGCATTGTGAATGGGAGGTCACAGGGCCGACACCATGCTAAAATCTTTTAATGAAGAAGCTAGAAAGTTTACTATAATTTCGATCAATAAGATTTTCGACAGACAATCCACTACTCCAGGAATGTTCAAATGTGTATGAATTCCTAAGGGACCAAACCACTGAGGACATCGGTCCCTAGACTTACACACTACGTAAACTAAAGTAAGCTAACTTGTATTAAGAACAACACACACACCCTTGTTCGAGGGAGGACTCGAACCTCCGGCGGTAGAGGCCACGCAGTCCATGACAGGACGCCTAAAACCGCACGGCCACTCCGCGCGGCCCCCTCTACTTCCATGATACTAATAGTGAACGGTGAAGAATGAAAATGATGATGTCTGTAGTGTTCTGTTAGACAGGTATTTATATCAAAGGACAATTACATATGGGTACCCAGTGCCTAGCATAACGGAATCATTAGGTAACCTGGGACAGTGACAGTGTTTTATGATCACGGATAGTGCAGGAAGATCGAGAACAGTGGCGTTTATAGTTACAAATGGTTCAAATGGCTCTGATCACAATGGGACTTAACTGCTGAGGTCATCAGTCCCCTAGAACTTAGAGCTACTTAAACCTAACTAACCTAAGGACATCACACACACCCATGCCCGAGGCAGGATTCGAACCTGCGACCGTAGTGGTCACGCGGCTCCAGACTGTAGCGCCTAGAACCGCACGGCCACTCCGGCCGGCTTATAGTTACATATGCTGATTTTCAATAGCGGTGACTGCTGTTCAAATTGAACAATGCACCAGAGCCATCAGCGTATGTTACATGGGGTGCTATGATGTATGAAACCGAAACAGTTGTAAGTAGGCTGTTTATGTTTTCTTATTGACAACGTTACGTAGCGCTCAATATGAAAATCACTGGCTGTGCTGTGTGCAGTCTGTGGCTAGTTTACATTGTTGTCTGCCATTGTAGTGCTGGGCAGCGGCAGCTGGATGTGAACAGCGCGTAGCGTTGCGCAGTTGGAGGTGAGCCGCCAGCAGTGGTGGATGTGGGGAGAGAGATGGCGGAGTTTTGAAATTTGTCATGAACTGCTATATTTATATATGATGATATCAAGGTAAATACATTGTTTGTTCTCTATTAATATCTTTCATTTGCTAACTATCCCTATCAGTAGTTAGTGCCTTCCATAGTTTGAATCTTTTATTTAGCTGGCAGTAGTGGCGCTCGCTGTATTGCAGTAGCTTGAGCAGCGAAGATTTTTGTGAGGTAAGTGATTTGTGAAAGGTATAGTTTAATGTTTGTCAGGGCCATTCTTTAGTAGGAAATTTTGAAAGTCAGATTGCGTTGCGCTAAAAATATTGTGTGTCAGGTTAAGCACAGTCGTGTATAATTGTTCAAAGGGGACGTTTCATATGGCGACCCTGCCAGGATACCTCACTGGAATCTTCTGATTTTTTTCTTGTAATTTGTGTAATTAGTGTAGCTATTGTTTATTGCTAGCGCGTAATTGTAGAGAGAATCTCCTTTGTAGTTGCAGTCTTTCATTGTTGTACAGTAAAACAGTTGTGGCATGCATGTAGATTTGCACCAAGTATTTCGCAGCTGCGCTTGCAATTAACTACATATTATTTTCAGTGCTATGTTAATGTGTTCTCTTATTTTTGCTCTACAAATTGTGCTTTTCTGTGTTATCGTGTGAAATATTGTGACAATAATGGCGTGTGAAAGACGTAACACTAGGCTCCAAAGTAAACTGAGAAATGATAGTGACGACGAGTGTAGCTTACCAGCACCGCTGTGTAATGAATTAACAGACATTCAAAGTAGTAATTTGGTAATTGTGCATAGGGAAATGGAGCGGGCGTCAAATAATGGTGTAGACAGTGAAACAGGTAGTGAACAGGGAAGCATTATCGATCGATCGGTCGGCAACAGCTCTCCTCAGGAATCGGGAATGACAGAACACAATATTACAAATACTGTAGACTCAGGTTTTGGGTTCTCACCGTTTTCTCAAATGAGTCAAGACACATTTTCCGCTTGTCAAAATGTGAATGTTTCCAGTGTAAATTCACTGCCGAAAAGCACTGAGGAACATGTTTCAGACACCAATGCATTGTTATTACAATTAATACAACAAATGGGACAAACACAGCAAAAGCTTCAAAAGTTAGACACAATGGAACAAAATCAGAGACAAACACAGCAAAAGTTAGACACAGTGGAACAAAATCTTCAAAAGTTAGACACAATGGAACAACACCAGAGACAAACACAGCAACAGTTAGACGCAATGGAACAAAATCTTCACACCACACTTGAACAAACACGTGAAGATTTAACTACTGAGTTACATAACATTGAATCGAAATGTCAAAAAGTCTGTAATGACGTAAAAACACAAATTTGTGAGCATTTTCAACCTATTTTTTCGCGGCATGAAAACGCATTACAGAATCACGAAGCAGCCATAAAAGAACTGCAAGCCATTGTTCATGAAAATCATGAGACCTTGTGGGCTAAAATTGACTCGGTTGCATCTACCGATTCGGTTACGCAACTTGCAATAACTCAGGAAAACTTAAGGACACAGTAGATACGATTTCAACACAAATGGACACTCTGAAACTTGGTTCAGAAAAACACACTGAGGAAATGTGTTCACTATCGGAGAAAGTAGCCGAACTTTCGGATCAGGTCACTAACTTATCTACAAAGGTAGATGATGATCTGAATGACACAAGACCTGTAGCCTTCACTGACACTGAAGAGTGCGAACAAATTAGGAAATTCAAACAAAATCAGAATCAGATTAATACGCAACACCAAAGAGAAATCCGGGAAGTACAAGATCAGCTGACACAGTTAATACAAGAATTACGTATTTCAGAGGATACTCGCGCCCCAATACGGGAAGAGGGACTTAGAAATACGGAACAACCACAAAATAATAACACAGGACACTTCGGAAGTTATGAAAGAAATTGGCAAGGTGCACCGAATTTTGAAATGGAACCGCCGAAACGACATAACAATGACCGATATGCGACTCGCCGACATGATGACTTTGACTATAAGCTGTTCATTACTACACGTAAATTCAAAACATTTAAGAATTATGGCAACGACATTCATCCACAAGCATGGCTCCATCAATTCTCTCATTGTTTTCCTCCCAACTGGTCGTTAGAACACAGATTAGAATTTATGTGTGGCTACTTAGAGAATGAACCAGCTGTAAGAATGCGATCGGTCATTCACGATTGCCACAGTGAAGGAGAGTTTTACCATGCCTTCCTCTCAGCATATTGGTCTCAAGCCACACAAGACCGCGTAAAACATGGTATCATAATGATGAAACATTTCGAACAATCTGAATTCTCCAGTCTTGTGAAATATTTTGAAGACATGTTGCATAAGAATCAGTATCTTTCAAACCCATACAGCCCCTCAGAACTCATCCGCATTTGCTTACTCAAATTGCCTGAACATTTACGACATATTATTTTAGCAGGACGTTGCAAAGACGACATTAAAGCATTTCAGGGACTTTTACAAGAATTAGAAATTGACACAGACAGTCGCCGGATGCGAAAACAGGAAAACAATCACTTCAAGTCACATACGTCACAATTCCGTGATGACAGAAACAATAACTGGACACGAAAAGGCTATTCTTACAACGCAAATCGTGACCAAAACAGACACCACCCGTATGACAACCGTTGGCAGAGTAGTAATAACTACAGGGAAAGATCACCTCTCCGTGGTAATGACCACCACAGAGACAATCAGAGAAACAGACAATATGGTAACCAGAACTATTTTTATCAGGGGAGACAGAATAACTTCAGACGCAACAGTTCAGCGCGGAGTTACGATTCAGGGAGAAATTCTCCACCACGTGACCGACAAGGAAGAAACTACAGAATCTACCGACATGACGACAGACGATATGATCATAACGACAGGCGTCAATTTCATCAGAACTGGCGGGATTCTAACAGAGCTGGGCCCTCTCGGCAAGGTGAATTTGTAGAAGCTAGGTCTCCTAATCCCAATAACGACGCGCGCCAACAAAGAGACAGACAATGACTCGCACAGCAGGCAGCTGCGTGCGGCTGCTGGCTCAGGGAAAAATATCAAAGACGCTAGCCTTGAGAAAAGATTTAGCATTCTTTACCGATGTAAACAACATGACAATTGCATTCAAGTTCAAACTCTGAGTACTATGAAGAGTAAAGGATTGCACCACACTTCACATGTAAAACCATTTATTGAGAGATAATCTGCTTTTTAACTTAGTCTTTGTCATAAAATTTTTTGCTTCACATTACTAATATGCTTTGTCAGATTTAGAATCTGTTAACATGTAACAATGTTTGAAGTGAAATATCCAGTCAAGAACCAAGAGAACTTATTTAAACAGAAATGACGAATGCATTGTTATAGTGAACAGACGTCACAGTGTTATTGTGTGTACATTCTTGCTTGTTTGTTGCACGATTATGGAACGACTATAAGGCTTACATACTTAGAACATTTACCAGTACTGCTAATGAGATTTTAATGCAACATTTTGGTTTATTTGAAAATACATTCTGAATTTAAAGTGCTTTCTGAGAGATACCAGATGACACAGAGGTTAGTTTATGTGACAGCTACACGATTTTTATCACGACGCTACTAATGAGTGACAATTTACAATGTTGCTTTTGCGGTGTATCTGTTTTATATCTGCACAGTTTTCTGAATTCTTCTGGAAAGAAAAACATGTTTTAGTAGTAACTTCTGTGGTATAGCAACAATGAGACAGCTTTTTCGTGGCACAACAATACGTTACTGTATAGTACTTTCTTCATCACGCCAATAAGCATAATAACTACGATATCTATACGCAAAGCATTTCACTTTTGTTTATCATGAGGTAAGTACATTGGCTTCTGCAGAACTTAGCTTTCGGAGGGCGATAACTACGACACTTCCACAGAGATTATCTTACAGCAAGACGCATATTTAGCGCTACAGGACACGTATTTGAGTGATTAATTTTGTACTTAAAACATTTATTTTTAAAGATTTTTGAATTACAAAGAAAGTTTTCCGTGATACATTTCATTCCATTGCTGTAATCTGTAACACCTGAGGGTATAATTACATTTATCCTCAGGGGGGTACACGCCTACTTTGTGTACCATGTGTTTGGCAAGCACAAGGAACCCTAGCTAATATGGTATTTGCTTATACAACTTTACACATCGGTACCATATTTCTCTAACACACAAATTACACAGCTATCTGATCATTTAACTGAGAGAGACAAACATTTTTTTACTACGTCAGTGACAGATGTTTACGTAATTACACAGCTGGATAACTTCACACTTATGAAACTGTATTTTGTCTGTGCATTGTAAACTGTTCATATTTTTTTGGAACCATTGTGATACTATGAGAGCTTTGAATGATGTATTTGGTAAAGGGATTATGATTTTTAAAGTACGTTTGAGGCAGATGACACTTTTGACATGAGCAGAGAATTTTTTTTAATTATTGGAGGAAGCTACGACGATTTTGAGATTTGACTGAGGTGTTATGATGTTATTTTTACGACGACGATGTGTATTATGCTGCTGAGGTATGTTTATGATTAATAGGCTGAGGCTACTATATGAGTTATTTGATTATGCTACATATTTATGATGACGAAATATTGATGAGTGTCGATGGATACGTATATGTGTAATAAGGTAAGGAGTAATGAATAGTGGGTAGGGACTCTTGACTTGTGAAAAAGGATGTTGGAAACCAAGAATCGTACTTTAAGAGTTATGACATGTGTGAATCATGTGTGAATGTATCACAATGCCACTGAAAATTTTTTTTGGACACTGTTATATTCATAGGATTTTGTTTCTACAGATTTGCAACGCTAATTCTTGACCTGTGAAGTATTTTTATGTGAGACTGTCACTTTAGCGAAAATTGCTGTCGTAAATATTTCCGTACGAAAGTTAAGTGACCACCTGCACGTAATGCGTCGTGGGCACCCAGCTGTGTCAGACGCCTGGAGAAAAAGCCATTATTGCGAGCCCTTTTCAGCGGCATAGGAAGAAAAAAAAAGGGGACGTGGGACGTGTCAAACACCTGGAGAACAAGCCATTAGGGTGTACCTTTCATCGCTAATGCGACACCCTCGTTACTTGAAAACATATGATTACTCGCACTTTGTGCTAATTGCTGAAATGCTTATGAATTGATGGGAAATATTCGTACATCTGCACACCTGATTATGACAAGTGTCTTTCTATGAGAGTTGAGAGCTACTGACTTACGAAATGCCACATGACTATTGAATGATGTTTTTATGCTTTGGTTTGCGTAATTGCTTATTTCACTTGATATCTGGTTTCCAGCTGTGTTGCAGCATTGCTTTTATAAAATAAAATGCATTTGCTAATGTGAACACTTTCTGTCAACAGATCTATTAAATAATTATTTTATGATCCACATTCTTTAAAAAAGGAGCACTTGGAAAGGAAAGAACAATAAGAAGGAACTAGTAACTGCATTCATAATTTTCTTTTCAAGTAATTGGTAACTTTTTGGTAGAATAACTTCTTGTGGTGCACCACTTTAATTACATAGACATTAAGATGATACATTTCCCTTATCTGCATTGTTGTTTAGTGTAATATTTTTTCTGCTTGCGCTATGTCATGTTTAGGTATAAGTGCTGCTGTTTGCCAGGCATAGTGTTATTGAATTTGACTTTTGCTCATTTATACTGCTAGCTTTGCCAATTTGCATTTTTTGCATTGCTGTTTGTGTTGATTTGTTATGTGATGCTGCATTGCCTCGTCCCTTAGTTTAGCATCTGAGCTCAGTAGATTTAAGTTAGCTTAAGAGGGGGTAGACTATATGAGAAACTGACTATGGAGAATAGGTAAAGAATGCATTGCGAAGTTATATAAAAAGGATTTGGGCCCAAATGAGTATTGTACAATCAGAAATAATTATTTTGAAAGAAATATGAACAGAATACAGAAAGCATGCTTGGATAAGATTTTTTTGGTGGAAACAGAGGATGAAATAAGAGGAAAGATATATGAAGTTTTGGGTTGGACTGCAGTACCAAATGTTACACTGAAAACGAACCCTGTCCTTTCCTATTGGTGTTATCCCACTATGTGTTTGTGTACCCTTGAGTATTTGTTTTCTTCCTGTCTCTGTGTACTGTTTCATAGATTTTTTTTCTCTTCTAATACTAAGCTATATTCACTATGAGGAGGAATACTGTTATCCTCAAATATAAGTTGCATTAATAATATGTTATTTTCTTTGTAAAGTTGTTTACAATTCTGTTCTGTTTCAATGTTCATGTGTGAAATTAATGTTTCGAAAACTATTCTCATTATTTTATGTATGTACTTATGTCACTATTTTTGTAACACTGATGTATATGTTTATTTCTATTCTTTTGTAAAGCCTGTACTACAAATGTTATCTGTATTATTATGTTTTTAATGATGTATTTTGTACCTTTGTAATTGTATTCTTATGTTATAAAATTGTAATTGTCACCAGTTCATGACATTATTAACTTGTTAGTTACATTTCACTGCACACGTTTCTGTTGGTCATAGTATGTGGACAATATGTGAGAAGTAGGGACTGTTAGTGTTTGCACGTGTGTTAATAACTCAGCAAGGGACTGGATAACAGCATTGCTGGTTCTAAGGACAATTCCAAAAACTTTGTGAGTGCACAAGTGGTGGTTTATGGACTTGCTATATTCTCTGCAAGACTCTTCGATGGTGAATGTGCACCTGCACAATCGCAACAGATGGCTGCTGGTCATCTCTACAAGGACTACAGTGGGTCTGCACCTCTGGTGGCCCACCAATACCATTATCTCTACAAGGACTACAGTGGGTCTACATCTTTGATGATCCATCAATACCATTATTTCTACAAGGACTGCAGTGGGTCTGCACCTCTGGTGGCCCACCAATACCGTAATCTCTACCAGGACTACAGTGGGTCTGCTCTGTGATGACCTACCTACCAATATTCTTTAAAACTTCGAATGACACTGCTGTGGATTTGCTCCATTGTGGCCCATTACCTGTCTGCATGTCGAGTCAGCACTGTCTTTCCGTTGGAAGGACAACACTACTTCTTCAAGACTGCATGGAAATCCACTACTTCTGTGTGCAATTTCTTTTACTAATGAGACTTTGTGAAAAAAAACCTGTAATTACTATTATGATGGATGATCTGGACTATCTTTATGGACTGTGAGAAAATTTTGATCTTTTGACCAACATAATATTAATAAGTGTGTGCATTTTATATCTTTGTTACTGTAATTGTGAAAAATTTTTGTCAAATCTGTATTGGCCAGTGCCCAACACCATTTGTAAAAATTTTTGTGGGGAGCATGGGGGCTATGTAAGTAGGCTGTTTATGTTTTCTTATTGACAACGTTACGTAGCGCTCAATATGAAAATCACTGGCTGTGCTGTGTGCAGTCTGTGGCTAGTTTACATTGTTGTCTGCCATTGTAGTGTTGGGCAGCGGCAGCTGGATGTGAACAGCGCGTAGCGTTGCGCAGTTGGAGGTGAGCCGCCAGCAGTGGTGGATGTGGGGAGAGAGATGGCGGAGTTTTGAAATTTGTCATGAACTGCTATATTTATATATGATGATATCAAGGTAAATACATTGTTTGTTCTCTATTAATATCTTTCATTTGCTAACTATCCCTATCAGTAGTTAGTGCCTTCCATAGTTTGAATCTTTTCTTTAGCTGGCAGTAGTGGCGCTCGCTGTATTGCAGTAGCTTGAGCAGCGAAGATTTTTGTGAGGTAAGTGATTTGTGAAAGGTATAGTTTAATGTTTGTCAGGGCCATTCTTTAGTAGGAAATTTTGAAAGTCAGATTGCGTTGCGCTAAAAATATTGTGTGTCAGGTTAAGCACAGTCGTGTATAATTGTTCAAAGGGGACGTTTCACAGTGTTTGGTACAACCTGGATGACACTATATTCTTTCGTCATGTTTGATTCTGTGGGAATTATTGTGCCCCAAGACCGTGACGTAGACCACGACAGAAAGAAGTTCAGGACAGATCACAATGTAATTTTGATTACAGATCTAGATTTCAGCTTACAGTGCAGCCACCATCAGTGATACAAGTACAAATAATACAAGAATCAGACCAGACTTGAAACAGAACATTGATAAAACACCATATCATAGTTGTCCATAGTTCTACATTTCTATGTAGTCAGGTAGACTAACGACTCACAATTCAATCAAAATGAGGCATGTACAAGCCTCAGTCAACTGAAGCTGCTGTTTGCAGATCCATACAGGTAAGCTCGGTTTACATCAATCTAGCCAGCCAACACCTTCTAGTTATTGTCTGTATGTAAAAAATTGGCTTGAGAAACATTTTTCTTTTTATACATAACATTACAGTGAATTTAAATTATAACAATTACAAAATACAGTTTTGTCCCAAGAAATATAAATTCAAAAAATCATTATGACCAATTGATATATTGATAGCAGGACTGAAGGCTATGGGGGGTAAAAAGACCAAACTTTATTTACCAGACATTGAAACAACCAACCCTGATAATACCACAGAGACGCAATGATATTACAACTTTCTAATTATCCAAATAATAAATAAAGTAAAAAATTCAGAAAAATCTTGCAAGGAAATAAGCGAAACTATAAGAATACTACTTAAATTCAAGACCATTGACCGTGAATTCCTCCAAAAGAATTTCTTTTCACTTGGAACCTATGCTCTAGCTTGTAACAATATTTAGTTCCAAAATAAAGTTTTATTAAAAAATAGAAACAAAAAAGTCTTAAGAATATACATTACAGATATACTACTTATTCAATAAAAATACTACAGACAAAATCGACTAACAGGCCTGGCAGCTCCGAAAAGGGTTGAATTTGTTAGAATAGTTTAAAACACGAAAAAGATTATTTACAAGCTATAGTTTTAAAATCAGAAAAAAATTCTTAGAGGTAGAGTACATGCAACAATTACAGTGCTGCTCAAACCTAGCAGCCTTCCGCAGTCGTAAGCCCACTTAGTCACTCGACAACATGTAAGGAGCCGATCAGCCGGCTTAAAAAACAAGTTCCTTCTATCACGCACCAAACAAACTACACACATCACAAAAAGTTTTGCGTCACCGCGATTCCCAGAACTCCTGAAGATAGACGTTGACTGTGGTTATTGTATCCCAGACACAGTCCCTTTGACTGTTCAGAGATGTCTCTAAACCCGCCCAGTGATGTATACAACCATGCAAGAGCAGCACCTGTTAGACGAAGGGGGTCCGACAGCCGATCGCTTCCAGTCATTCCACCAGGAAGGAGGTACACGGCACCTGTTGTCTGTAGTTCAACCATGCCAAGACGGTCAATACCGCGGTTCGATCGCGTCCGCATTCTTACTTTGTGCCAA
This sequence comes from Schistocerca serialis cubense, assembly GCF_023864345.2. Lineage (NCBI taxonomy): Eukaryota > Metazoa > Arthropoda > Insecta > Orthoptera > Acrididae > Schistocerca > Schistocerca serialis. The sequence continues at coordinate 728,866,991 of NC_064642.1, forward strand.
GAATGGCTCTCAACAAGGGAAGTGTTCAGGAGTCTCGGAGTGAACCAAAGCGATGTTGTTCGGACGCGGAAGCAATACAGAGAGACAGGAACTGTCGATGATATGGCTCGCTCAGTCTGCCCAAGGGACTGCAGTGGATTACTGTTACCTACGGATTATGGCTCGGAGGAACCCTGTCAGCAACGCCACCATGTTGAAAAATGCTTTTCGTGCAGCCATTTGCCTTTGTGTTACGACTAAAAATGTGCTGCATTTTGAGCAACACCACTCCCAACGTCCATGGCGAGGTCCATCTTTGCAACCACGACACCATGCAGCGCGTTACAGATGGGCCCAACAACACGCCAAATGGACAGCTCACGATTGGCATCACGTTCTCTTCATCGATGGCTGTCGTGGATGCCCTCAACCAGACAATCGTCGGAGACATGTTTCGATGATGATGATGATATTTGATTTGTGGCGCGCTCAACTGCGCGGTTTTCAGCGCCCACACAAAATTCCAATCTTTACACATTCCATACTCGCCATAGTCATGAATGATGATGAAATGATGCGGATAACACAAACACCCAATCCTCGAGAGGAGAAAATTCCCGACCCGGCCGGGAATTCAACCCGGGACGTGTTTGGGGGCAACCCAGTCAGGGTTGCTGTAAAGCGAGTGCAGCAAGATACAGGTTTCCTGCTGTTTTGGTGTGGCATTATTGGGGCCGAAGTACGCCGCTGGTGGTCGTGGAAGGCGTCGTAATGGCTGTACGATGCCTTAATTCCATCCAACCAGATCGGCAGCATATTGGCGAGGCATTCGTCTTCATAGACGACAATTCGGGCCCCCATCGTGCACATCTTGTGAATGACTTCCTTCAGGATAACAACATCGCTCGAGTAGAGTGGCCAGCATGTTCTCCGGACATGAACTCTGTCAAAAAGGCCTGGGATAGATTGAATAGGGCTGTTTATGGACGACGTGACCACCAAACCATTCAACAAACTTCATACAATATACAGAGTTCACAAAATTCGCACCTGCAGAACTTGTCAGGCATTGGGCTTTAAATGAACAGATATTACTCCAGCAAAATTTCCCAGATGCGAGCTCTACACAGTTTGAACAATGTGCACAGCTTTCCTATGTCAGACAATGTTGTTGTAAAGATTAACTTGCTGCTCATTGTAGGACTGCAAAGGCTTTGTTAGGGCTATGTTTCTTAAATGGAGCCCTAACTTCCCATCTCCTCCTACTTGCAACAGCTCCCTCAGCATCAACTTTGCAAAATACAAAGCTAAGCCACAATCTGCTGAATCTGATCTCACTGTCCCAATCTATCCCAACCAAACCGCTGTTCACCACATTTCCCTCCATCCAGCTACCACCGCTGACGAAATTATTAAATTCATGAAAATCTCCTCCAAAACATCCATCCATTCCAACGTCGACACTCCTTGCTGCCCACTTATCTTTCATCCCAAGTCCCAATCTACCTACTCTCACAACAAGGTCCACTTCACCTTCACCCGCCCCGACACACTTGTGTAGGCTTCTCCCAGTCCTCAGCTACACAAAAGAATCTTACCCCTTATAATTGTGCTGCAACACTACAAAATCCTGTAGTAGTACGACTGCTCCCTTCCCACTTTTAAATACCTTTAAATCCATACCCAATTGCAACACAACATCCATGTGTTTATTCTCAACGAAACATTCCTTCAGACCTATCAAATCATCTGAACCTCTCCTACATCCTCCACCACAGAGACAACCCCCTCGTCTGGGCAGAGGTGGCGTTGCAATTGGCCACCACAAGAACATTCCTGTTCAGGTAAAATCCTTATACAATATACCCACACATTATCCTTATCCTTTTCTCCCAATCCCTAACTTTTAACTGTGCCACCTTGTGTATCTGACCTGATCACCCTATCCTCGATGACATCCTCATGCATACAGTCCATGACTTTTCTAGCTATACTATTGCCACTGTCCTCAGCATCCATAGAAGATGCCCCACAGAACTGCAGCGGTGGCATCAGTCATCGACTCCCAGTCAGGTGACGTTGTTCCCATTCCATGCCACTCCTATGCTGAAATCAACATCACCCCTGATGACATCTTAGCATCTCCCAACATTCTTCGACGTCTCAGTGCAGAAGTCCTTGATCCAATTGATGGTGACCATCTACCTGTACTCCTAACCATCTCCTGCATACAACATCGCCCTCGCCCATTCCATCCCAGTCTAAGAGTTATCCAAGACTCTTCCTACACGAACTGGGGTATCTACTAGGAATCTACAGAAATCGAGATTGGAAGCCACACTCTGACGGTCTAGCAACCTGACAATATCCCTCATGCCACGTGCTTCCTGCAGCAGGCCTTGTCAGACACTATATAAATCTCCATTCCTAACAAGACAGTATACCGTAACTGTTCACCCCTCCTCTCTGTGGCCTCCTCCTCTTCTGAGAATTCCATCATATGTACCGCTTCTTCCTGCAGACTTGTCACTGTGATACACTCACATGCCTCTTGCAAATACAGAGACACATCAGGAATTTGTTAAGTGCTTAAAAAACGCAGGGAATGGTGCCAGGAATCCACCAGACTCAACACTACAGTCAGTACTGAACTTTCCAAGTACTCGAAACCACTATAGCGACTCTCTGGCAATGACCCCATAGCTCCCTACGAGCTTCTTCACAACAAACATCTCTCACCTGACAATCTGATAAAAGCAAACCATTTTGCATCCAATTGGCCCAACATGTTCTCCATCCCTGATATCCCTAATTTTGATTACTCACGTTTCTGCACTATCAACTAACGTACAACCCTGGCTTCTAGCTACCAGTACTTGGACGATATACCACAAACAGAATTAAATACACCACTCAAAGCACACGAAATAAAACAATTACTCCATGAAAAATGCATTATTTCCACCAATCATGATAGCATTACTTATCGACACGTTGAAAAATACGCTCTCTGCTTTTTAGGCACCCTTGCAACGCTTTACGCTCCTACTCTCTCCATAGGTTACCATCCTTACAAATGGAAAATCTCCAAAATCCTATTTATACTGAAATAACACAAACCTCCCACTGATACCTCCATGTACCTATCCATCCGATTCAACTCAGTGTTCAGCACAGTTCTTCAATCCATCCCTCCCCCCCCCCCCCCCAAAATAAATGCATTCATCAACAGCTGAACCAGCACCAACATCTTCCTCTTAATCAGTGAGGTTTCTGTAAATATTTTTCCTCTGATGACCAGCCCCTGCACCTTACTTATATCCTGTTTCACTAGCTGAACTCCCTTAAATAGCTTGGGAAAGCCTACGAACGTATATATGGTACTCTTTCATGATTCTGATTGGTTTTTGTGGTCCACCACGAATTCCTTTCCTGTACCAAACACTTCATCACAGAGTAGCATTTGTACATACATTCTCCGTTATCTGCTGTAAGTATTCCAATCTCTGTCTTGTCCTACAGTTTTTACCAGCTACAGTTAGCTGTAGTACCACGAAAGTTATTCCCTGGTGTCTTAACACATGTCCTACCATCCTGACGCTTTTTCTTGGCTGTGTGCTCCATATATTTGCCTCAGTGACGATTCTGCAGGGAACGTCCTCAATCCTTTTCAGCACTCTTCTGTGGCATCACATCTCAAATGCTTCAATTCTCTTCTGTTCCTGTTTCCCAAAAGTTTTTATCTCACCACCATACAATTATGGGCTTCAAACGTACATTCTTAGATATTTGTTCCTCAAAATAAGTCCTATGTTTGACACTCTTGGTCAGGAATGCCTTCTTTGCCTGTGCTAGTCTGCTTGTTATGTCCTCCTAGCTCCGTCAGTAACAGGCTATTTTTCTTCACAGGTAGCAAAAGTCGTTTTCTTCGTCTACTTCGTGATGACCAATGCTAATGTTAAGTTTCTCGCTGTTCTCATTTCTACTAGTCCTCAATGCTTTCGCCTTTCTTCGATTCACTCTCTGTCCTTATTATATACTCATTACACTGTTTCATCAGCAGATCCCTTAACTCCTCTCCACTTTCACTGAGTATAACAATGTCATCAGTGAATCATATCACTGAAATTCTCTCACCTTCAATCTTAACTTCATTCTTGAACTTTTCTTTTTATTTCCGTCATTTCTTCTTCGTTGTATAAATTGAACAACAGCGGCGAAAGACTGCATTCCTGTCCAACACAGTTTTTCATTCTAGCACTCTGTTCTTGGCCTTCATTCTTATTGTTCGCTCTTGGTTCCTCTTACATACTGTACATTACCTGACTCTCCCTACATTTTACGTCTGTCTTTCTCAGAATTTCGAAGGTCTTACATCATTGGCAATGGGGAATACTTCTTAAACGTCAAAAAATCCTATAAAAGTGTTTTGATTTTCCTCAGCCTTGCTTTCATTATCAGCCGCAACATCAGAATTGTCTCTCTGCTGTCTTTGCCTTCAATCAAGCCAAACTGATAGTCATCTAAATCATTACAAATAGTCTTTTCTGTTCCTCTGTATATTAATCTTGTCAGCTACTTGGATGCATGCGTTCTTATTCTGATTGTGCAATAATTCTCGCAGTTGACGGCTCTTGCGATATTCGGGATTGTGTGGATAACATTTTTCCAAAAGTCAGATGGTATATCGCCAGTCGACACAGTCTACAAACGAACATGAATAGTCGTTCCGTTGCCACTTCTCCGAAGTATTTTAGAAATTCTGATTGAATGTTATCTCTCCATTCCACCTTATTCGATCTTAGGTCTTCCAAAGCTCTTTTAAACTCTGCTTCTAATACTGGATCCCTATCTCTTCTATATCGACTCCTGCTTTTTCTTCTATCACGGTATCAGACAAGTCTTCCCCTTCATAGAGCCTTCAGTGTACTCGTTCCTCCTATCTGCTCTCTCCTCTGCATTTTACCTCTACCTTATCCTCCAGGAATCACAACGATCCCTTCAAATCAACTTCAATCCTGATGTAACCAATGGCTGCTCAAGATCAACTCCTCCAAACCGCATTCATTAGTTACAGGGCGAAACATCCGCACTCTTAACGTTAATATCTTTGCTTTTAATTTCACAGAAAGTTCTTTTGCTTATATATATGCTGAGTTAGTCTTTCCGACAATCATTTATTTTTCGATTTTTCCACATTTGTCATGCCGCTCTTTCGCCTCAGCATCCTTCCAATTTCTGTTTATTTCGTTCCTAAGTGATTTGTGTTTCAGTATTCCAAAACTTACCTGAACATTTTGTACTTCCTTCTTCCATCGATCAACTGAAGTATTTCTCCTGTTAGCTATGGTTTCTTCGTATCTGTGTTTTTCTTTCCATCTTCTGTGATTTCCCTTTTTAGATATTCCCAATCCTCATCAACTAAACTGCCTACTGAACTATTTCTTATCGCATTATTTATAGCTTCAGACAATTTCAAGCGTATCTCTTTATTCCTTTGTAATTCTGTGTCCTAGTTCTTTGCGTATTCATTCTTCCTGACAAATCTATTAAACTTCAGCCTGCTCTTCATCGCTATTAAATTATGATCTGAATCCATACCTGCTCTTGCGTACGCCTTACAATCCAGTATCTGATTTCGGAAACTCTGCCTACCTGAAATCTTACCGGCCTTTTCCAAGTATACATCCTACTCTTATGATTCTTGAACAGCCTATTGGATATTATTATTTGAAATTTACTTCAGAACGAAATTAGTCTTTCTCTCATTCCTAACACCAAGACCCCATTTTCCCGTAAGCCTTTAGCTAACCTCTTCCCTTTATATCGCTTTCGAATCCCTCGTGGCTATTAGGTTTTCATCTCCCTTTACATACTGCGTTCGCCGTTCAGTATCCTCAACCACTTTCGGTATCTTTTCATCTTTCGCTTCAGACGTTAGCACGTATACCTGAACTATCGTTGTCAGTATTGGTTTGCTGTCGATACTGATGACAACAGTCTCATCACTGAACTGCTCACAGTAACACACTCTCTGCCGCACCTTCGTATTCATAACCAATCCTAGTCACGTTACACCGTTTTCCGCTGCTGTTGATATTGTTCTATAGTCATCTGACTAGAATTCCTTGTCTTCATTCCATTTCACTTCAGTGACTCCCACTATATCTAGAATAAGCCTCGGCATACTTCTTTTCAGATTTTCTAGTTTCCTTACGACTTTGAAACTTCTGTCATTCCACGCCCCGACTCGTAGAACGTTATTCTTTCTTTGGCTATTCATCTTTTTTTCATCTTCTATACATTTCTAACTCTAGACATACACACTTCCAGTTAGCTATGTCTGACTTATTGCATCCCTCCTATCTACTCGCCCATCCTTTGTCAGTATTAAAAAATGTCCATTCCCGTATCTTATATACCACTGCAGTTGTGCCCCAACACTCTGTCCTTTCTCCTCTCTTTTATCTCCTCTACAAAGTCGACATACTGATACCTACATTTACCAGTCCATCTCCTTCGGTAGGCTGATGACACCGCTTTTCTCTGTCTCTACCCTACACTCAGGGGTCCTGACGATCCCTCCAAATCAACTCCAATCAGTTTACATCCTGGTGTAACCAATGGCTGCTCAAGATCAACTTCTTCAAACCGTATTCATTAATTGCAGAATGAAACCTCTGCACCTTTTGTCTCCATGACTTCCACCTCACCACTTATGACTATCCTATCACGAATACACTAAGACTCGCCCAGCAAGAAACTTTGGTACCTGACATACAGGAAGCCCATACTAGACTAAAACTACTTACTGAAGTGGGGATTACACTTCTGCACTATTTTCCACACCTATACAGTGCTAATCTAATCCTCTGCTATGCAAATGTTGCGCGCCCCTCCAAATCCTCGGACACCATGCACTCCGTCTCGCTTTTCAAATCCGTTTACCCCCCCCCCCCCCCACACACAAACACATGGCCCCCACCGTCTCATCACATTTCCACCCATCCTCAAGTACACTTCTGCATTTCCTATTCTGTCTACATATATTCCAATACGTCTATTGGCTCCCCTCCGATCACCAACTCTGAAGTGCTGCCCTGACACTACAAACATTCCCGCTGTCCTTACGCCTACACACAGTCGGTCTATATCGTATCCCGTCTACTTCAACCGTTATTCATCTAACCTACCAGCTGCAGCTTTTTCTTCCTATTTCTTCTCCACATCAGGGATTCCCCTCTCTCCTTCCTCACCTTTTCACTCCCTCCATTCCTCTTTTCTTACTACTGTATCACCCTTCCCTTCCCCATACCCGTCTTGTTTCCTACGCTGTTCCTACACATACCACCCAAAGACTTATAAGTTGAAAACTAACATCATCCAAATGTTTAAACCCCCCACAGTTTCTTCACGCAACTCAGGTCCTTCGGCAGTTTAATGAAAGTACTGTGTTACATTTTAACTATCGTCGCCGTTTCATTTTCATTTAGAAATTTTAAATGTCCAGTTTTGTCTTTTTCTCTGTACCTGTAACATATTTTATTTCCGTTTAAAGCGTTCAACGAAGAAGAAACACTCTGTGTATGTGTAGTTATCCCTTCATAACTTTTTCCATCCATAAATATGTTTTGTCATTTCTTTATAAATTTCTGTAAATGTGTTTAGATGAAGAGCGGGATACTATACCGTTGGCAGCCCATCCCCACCCATGCGGGGCGAGGGCGGTGAAATACCAATATAGCAAAGAAGTTGGTTGAATGCGTCCCGACTGGGTCGTCACCAAGCCTTCTACAGTAGATGGTGTTCAAAATACTCACAAATAATGGATGTTTATTGCTGTTCGTTGAGCAGGAAAGCACGAATAGGCTTCAGATGACAAATAATCTCCATCTCCTCCAGTAAATACGAAAATAAAAAATTCTCAACACCTGTGTCCCCGGTCAGGCAGGTGGGTGGCGCTTTAGATATATCAGCCACGTCCATTCTTTCCAGTGCCATATGATTACAGAATCTGACCTCGACCCATCTCCTACTTTCGCCCGCATAAAAGGCATTACAGTATGAACACCCACTCTGTATACACCTGATAGGTGAAATCCGCTAATGTTTTCTATATTCTGCGGCAATAAATGTTCAAGATGGTTCACAGTCGGAAAAGTTACAGTAACTTAATATTTCTTAAAAACCGATACCCACCTATGCTAACAGTACTGTAGTAAGGTCACCTTACAGATTTATTCTCCCTCACTTTTACTGTGTTGTTCACATTTGATGTTGTATTTTGATTCATTTCCTTGCACTTTTTTTTGTATGTACTTGTTACTTGATCCCATGGGATATTATTAGTATCTGTAATTTGGTTTATAACGTCTAACTGTGGTTTGCGTTCAGCTTCTGATACTGGTTAGTTAAAATACGACTCGTGGCGAAATTAAAAATAAAATTCTCTGCAATGTTGGCTTGAGTGGTTTTAGTGACAAGGTAGAACACGATCTCTGCGGGTGTTCTTCTAAAAAAATACCAATGGTGTATTTCCCATTTTCTTCCCAATTTTTTAAACTAAATTTTTTTAATTATTAGCAATTATTTCACTCGCGATTTCTATTTCTGCATGTGAATTATTAAACTGGTTAGCTATGTTGTATCATCTACATTGTAGTGTATCATCTACATACCTAAAGTAATCAAAAATTTTAAGTGGCAAGTCGTGATCTTCACTGAAATTCCAGTTTTCCATATATTTAATAGTGGTAGAGAACGAGGACTCTGAATACTTAATCCAATTTTTGGAGGTACACTTCTTCTTTCAGTATCAAATAATTTTATTTCAATATTAGGAACAGTAGGCTAATAAATTGTTCAATCTGATCTATAGCCCATCTATTCTTTGCAATTAAATTTCTAGTGATGATTGCAACTGTAGCCTCAATCGGTATATTTCTTAGTAAGTTAACTACGACCAACGATAAAAACTGCAATTCTGTTGTTTTCGTACATCAAGAACACTATTATCCAATTCGTAAGTGTTTTTACTTAATACTGGTTATTCCATTGGTAATAATTTTTCTGAATTGCATTTTCAGAAAAGTCTCTAAAATCATTTATTAAAATAAATAAAATAAAGTAACGGTATTCAGTCAAAAATAGTTACGAATTTGTTAACAGTATTTGTAATGCTCCAATATCAACAGGAATGTAATTTGTATCATCGGATATAGTTAACATGTACACAAATACATTGGTTGAGGCTACGACAGAAACCATAACAAGAAATTTAATTGCACAGAATACATTGTCTACGCACGAGATTGACAAACTTACCACCTATCGAAATTTTTTTTACATAATTACCTTGCATTCAGTGAGGAAGTTTTCCTCCAAGAGATGGGTTCACTTTAGGAGTTCACTTTCTGGCTTCTTAGCATACATTTCAGCAACCATCTGAAAAAGAGGTTTTTCTGTGAAAATCCTATGATGGCACTTAAAATTATTTATTAACTTCATGTATTCAAATGATAGGCTTTTGCTAATATAATGTAATGTAGCTGTCATTAACAAAATTGTTACACAGTTTAGTTATTTACACAGGAAAATAAAATTTGCAAGTGAGATAGATACTACTGATTCTTCATATTTACTAAATAGGAAAATTAGTAATGAAACTGGGAAACACGCCGTTGGTATTTACCAGAAAGACACCTGCACATTCAAATCAACATAAGAAAGTACATTTTAATTTTGCCATTAATCGTTAAATTCGAGGAAGACATTAATATTTACCGACCCGTCGACAACGAGGTCGTTAAAGACGGAGCGCAAGCTGTCCGTAAGTAGAGATGGGGAAGGAAAGTGGCCGTACGCTCTCGAGAGAGCCAACTAGGCATTTGCCTTATGAGAATTAGGGAAATCACAGAAAAGCTAGATCAGGATGGCTGGCTGTGGGTAATAGTTTAACTACTACTGTCAGAAGCTAAATGCATATCAGGGTTGGACATTATCAACTAGGTACTCCACAATAAACTGAACTTTTCGTAGAGTTATAAAAAAATGTGTAAAACAACACTTCAAGAAAAAGGATCAAAATGCAACATCAGATGTTGCCGTGTTATGTTAATATGGTACTTTTAGCATCAGAGCGGCCTCAGTTTATCCAAAATGTAGAGGTCGTGTATCTTTTTTGACCGTGAACAATCTTCGTTGATTATCGGACAATACACAGAAAAACTAAGATCTTTCACCAGTCAGGTGTACAGAGATTGGACAGTTAAAACTGTAACACCTTAACGTGGGCCAAATTTTGAGACAGCTAAAGGCCAGATGCCGTGAGCATGTGGTGCTGGAATATCACAATCGGGTGCCATCACTAAGTCCGCCAATCAGCGGCCCGTTAATTACTCGAGTTACGTCACCTGTGGGTAATCTTCTGATGCCACGACCCTCCACACATTTACCAAAAGTCTGTAGGATCCCTGACATGCAGAATCAGTGATTTATTTCGTTCCGAAAATGACAAACAAGCTATTAAGCCTGTGGTCATAATGTTTTGGCTCACCAATGTATATATCCCATTGAATAATAACGAGTAACACAGAGAAATTGACATCCGTGTTGCGTCAACCATTTCACAAGGCCACCACGTGAACTTAGGGTACGTAGGAGTAACCGATGGGGAATATTCTTATTTTCGTCAGATGTTACCTTTCTTCAATACCACTACCGTCCCGCATTTCTAAGGCAGTAATTCAGTGGTTCCCTCAAAAGAATATACTCACCTTGCGTGTGCATTCGTTGTACGAGTAAAGAGTTGTAGTTTTACATTAACTGGATATATTTCGATTATTTAAAGAGTCTCTAGCTATCGAGTAAGAAATTTCTTTGTATTCTCTTTTACACATAGTGGTTAGGTACATTACCCCTGCAAAAAGTGATAGTTGGCGAGGTTTCTCTTCTTTTTTGCTCTCATGCTTGCGGCTCCTGACCTTTTGTATTCATCTTCAAAAGCTGGTGCCATATGCTCTTGCGTTTCTTAGAAAAGCTCTAAACGTAGCATGCCTCTTACATAAATAGTGAGTTGCACAATTTAAAAGGGCGCGACATGCTTTGCTAATAAACAGGCTTGAATGCCGGTCAGCGTGAAATCAAGTCGAATCATCAGACTGACGTAAAAATGTGTAGTTATTGTGCGAGGGATAGCCGCGAAAGTTCTCCTGCAGTCATCCCACATAGCAAATCAGACCAAAATTCCAGATGTAGGTTCAGCATGTCAAGCATTCAAATAGGTTAGTTGCTGGCCCTGAACTCCTTCTAGTCAACACACGTCCCTCACTGGCTCCGAGGCAGAACCAGGTCAAGTCATAAAACATAATAAACTTCCACTCCGCCCTCTAACGAGCTATCGCTTGACAGTTGGTGGTTGTTCGAGGTCAGTGGAATACACGATATAAGCCGTCTGGCTCGGAATATCGCTGCAGCAAACGATACGTAACATTTCGTTTCGTCAGTTTGATTCCAGCTCCTGTTCACATGTGGAAACACGCCTACTTACTTACGTTTGTATCGTAAATTCCTTGTCGGTGTTGCATTTTTTTTTTTTTTCAATTGGTGCATTAATCCTTCAGAAAAAATGAACAGCACGTTTTTGTAGGATATTTGACGAAGTTACACTTTGTACTAGAATGTTGTTTCGGTGGAGGACACAGTATTAAAATTATTCAAGAGAAACACGTTTGAAGGTCACTTTCGTACGTTTTTCTTGAATAATGCATAAACTACGCCCTGTACTGAGGTGTCAGATAGCATAAAACTCAGACGTAAAATCAAGTAAATCATGTCGTATATAAATCTTGTTCAAGGCGAGTAAGAGGTGAGTGTTGGAGGTACACTGCATTGTGAATTGAAAGTGATAGGTGAACAGAAGCCAACTTGTCACCTTCATAGGAGTCACTAGTCGCAGAGCAATGCCAGTGTGACAGATCTGCTGGCTACTAAAATTGCAAATTCATGCAAGATAGAAAGTAACGAAATTTTAATAATTTTCCTTATCCTGTATACTATGAAAAAGAAGTGTTTAAAATTGTTGGAGAACTGGGGTTATATAGCGGCAATATACGCACATCAAAAAAAGTTTTGCATTACCTTGGTTCGGAGAGCTCCGAAACCTATATAGAAAATTGGAATAAAAATCAACATAAACATGATTTCCACCCATTTTATTGCTCATGAAAACCGCACATTGCATGTTGTACCACTACACAGAGGTGGTGATCGGGACTGCTGTACACACCTTTACCTCTATAATACCCAGTAGCACGTCCTCTTGCACTGATGCGTGCCTGTATTCGTCGTGGCATACTATCCACAAGTTCATCAAGGCACTGTTGGTCCAGATTGTCCCATTACTCAACGGCGATTCGGCGTAGATCCCTCACGTCGTCTAAAACCAACCCTTCTCAATTTATCCCAGGCATGTTCGATAGGGTTCATATCTGGAGAACATGCTGGCCACTCTAGTCGAGTAACGTCGTTATGGTGAAGGAAGTCATTCACAACATGTGCACGATGGGGGCGCAAATTGTCGTCCATAAAGACGAATGTCTCACCAATATGCTGCCGATGTGGTTACACTATCGGTCGGAGGATGGCATTCACGTATCGCACAGCTATTAAGGTGCCTTCCATGACCACCAGTGGCGTACGCCGGCCCCACATAATGCCACCCCAAAGCATCAGGGAACCTCCACCTTGCTGCACTCGCTGGTCAGTGTGCCTAACGAGTTCGCCTGACCAGGTTGTCTCCAAACACGTACACGGCGATTGTCTGGTTGAAGGCATATGCAACGTGATGCCAATCCTGAGCGGTCAATTCAGCATGTTGTTGGGCCCATCTGTACCGCACTGCATGGTGTAATGGTTGCAAAGATGGACCTCGCCATTGACAGCGGGAGTGAAGATGCGCATCATCCGGCCTATTATTGCGCACAGTGAGTCGTAACACTACGTCCTGTGGCTTCACGATAAGCATTATTCACAACATGTGCCGTCAGAGTTTCTCCGAGCCATAATCCGTTGGTAGCGGTCATACGCTGCGGTAGTAGCCCTTTGGTGGCCTGAGCGGGGCATGTCATCGACAGGTCCTGTCTCCCTGTATCTCCTCTATGTGCGAACAACATCGCTTTGGTTCACTCCAAGACGCCTGGACACTTTCCTTGTTGAGAGCCCTTCCTGGCGCAAAGTAACAACGCGGACGCGATCGAACCGCAGTATTGACCGTCTAGGCATGATTGAACTGCAGACAACACAAGCTGTGTACCTCCTTCCTCGTGGAATGTCTGGAACTGATCGGCTGTCGGACCCCCTCCGTCTAATAGGTATTGTCTTTCAGTATGGTACTTCAAGCCTGCGTGCTGCCTCTGTTCCCCAAACCAACTTCAGTGTAGATGTGCTTCATCTGTTGCTCTGCCCAATACTTTCTCCTTTCCCCATTTCACTCCTAGACGGTCAATACCACTGTTCGATTACGTGAGCTTTGTTACTTTGTGCCAGGAAGGACGCTCAACAAGGGAAGTGTCCAGACGTTATGAAGAGAACCAAAGTGATGTTGTTCGCACATGCAGGAGATACAGAGAGACAGGAACTGTCGATGACATGCCTCGCTCAGGCAGCTCAAGGGCAGTGGAAGACCGGTACCTGCGATTTATATCTCTGAGGAACCCTCACAGCAACGCCACAATGTGTAATAAAGCTTTTCGTGCAGCCACACGACGTCGTGTTACGACTCAAACTGTGTGCAATAGGCTGCACGGTGCGCAGCTTCACTCCTGACGTCCATGGCGTGGTCCATCTTTGCAACGACACACTATGCAGCGCTGTACGGATGGGCCAAACAACATGCCGAATGCACCGCTCAGTATTGGCATTAGGTTTCCTTCTTCGAAGAGTGTCGCATATGTCTTCAACCAGACAATCGCCGGAGACATGTTTAGTGACAACCCTGTCAGGCGAACGCGTTAGGCACACTGCCCAGCGTGTGCAGCAAGATGGAGGTTCTCTGCCCCGCTGTTATGGGGTAGCACTATGTGGGACCGATGCACGCTGCTGGTGGCCCTGAAAGACGCCATAACGGCTGTACGGTATGGGAATGCCATCCTCCGACCGATAGTGCAGCCATTTCGGCAGCATATTGGCGAGGCATTCGTCTTCATGGACGACAATTTGCGCCCCCATTGTGCACACCTTTAGAATGACTACCGATATTGCTCGACTAGAGAAGCCAGCATGTTCTGTAGACATGAACGCTGTGGAACATGCCTGGGATAAATTGAGAAGGACTGGTTATAGACGACGTGACCCACAAACCACTCTGAGGGATCTACACCAAATCGTCGTTGAGGAGTGGGACAATCTGGACCAACAGTGCCCTGATGAACTTGTGGTTATATGCCACGACGAATACAGGCACGCATCAGTGTAAGAGGACGTGCTACTCGGTATTAGAGGTACTGGTGTGTACAGCAATGTGGACCACCACATCTGATGATCACGCTGTGTGGTGGTACAACATGCAATGTGCGGTTTTCAAGAGCAATAAAAAGGGCGGAAATGATGTTTATGTTGCTCTCTATTCCAATTTTCGGTTCTAGAACTCTCGGGACCGAGGTGATGCAAAACATTTTTTGATGTGTGTACATGTTAAGAATAAAAAATGACACACCGCGGAAGACTTACCCGAAACAGACGGAAATCGGCAGCTGCGATGTACATGTACAGCCACACAAATCCTTAAAATTCCAGAAAAAGAGTACTATTTATTGAAGAGAAAGAGCGTCACAATTTTAGGAAGATAAAAATGTGTGGTGCATCTCTGATCCTTGTGCTGGCAGTTATTCGGCTTGACATTAGTTGACAGAGTCGTTTGCAATAAAGATCAACAAAACGGGACGTAGAATATTGTAGACATGGCAACAGTATAATGGAATAACAAGAAATGGGACATGCTATGAAACGAAATCATTCCTTGTTGTTGGGCTGTAAGGAGGGCGACATTCAGGTGGTATCTCACCGTAGTCTGGGGTGCTCCAGATACGTATTCGTTGGTCATCAGGGCTCAGTTCCAAGCGGACCTCGTCACTGAAAACATTTCTGCTCTATTCAATGAAACTACAGGATGTGCCTTGAGGCGCCCCAGATGGTGTTGGGAGAGCAGCCTGACTGTCTCTTCGCCATACAACCCGACAACCAGCTTTGTTGGCCTCGGGTGCACTTCTGTTGATTTCATGACCCCTTTGATTGTCATCGACGGCACACTTTGAGCACAGTGTACGTCGACGATATTCTACACCCCATTTTGTTCCCTGTGATGACAAGCCATCCTGGGCCTGCACTAAACGTGATAATGCCCAACCAGATGACAATAATTTTTACTGCTAGTCTTTGTGCCTGTTCAACCCTACGTTGGCCAGTAAGGTCGCCGGATCTCTCCCCAACTGATAATCCACAGTCTTGATGGGGCGCTATTCTGCCGCTTTCGAATTCAGACACCTACTGGCAATCGTTTCTCATCCTTGTACGAGGCATAAAATGATGTTCTAAAAATAAATGCATTCAGTTGTGATTTTTGGACGAGAAATCCGTGCTGAATATTGACAACGCTATTCCCACATGCTTTATACAGTTGTGCTGAAATGGTAGTCATTTGCATTTACAGACGTTTCAGTTTACCGCCCATTGCACACCACCTTCATGGTGTCGAAGTTTTAATGACCCAATAGAGAATGAGACGTTTCATATAAAACTTCACTCGATAAATGGACGTTTTTAATGACAAATTAAGTACATCGTTATAAAGTATGGATACGTCTTTGAACATATAAGGGGTGGTGGAAAATGATGTGAAATACTTTCACTGCAAATAGTCCAAAAATGTAAAATGAAAAGATCCAGTCGTAACTTTGAAAATAGAGGTGTCTGCAGTATTTGAAATGACGAATCTGAGGGGTTGGATGCTGAAGGTCGTCACGAAGGAGATGAAGTCAGAGACGACCCTCAGATCGAAAGTGAACGCCCCCAGTAGCCCGCTCGTGGAACGACAAGAGGTGACTTGCTGCGCCAACGTACGCACCTCTGGGAGCGTCGTGCGGACCCACGTCTGCCCTCTCAGTAGTAGCTGGGAACACAGGCTCGCTATTTGCCCTGTCTGTGACGATACCAAGTGTGTAGGTACCAATAACAACGCCAGAATGCTTAATCATATCATCAGCATGAACAAAACCCGCCTTGCACATAGTCAGCATACCCAATGCATTTCTCACTTGGTGGAAAGTAGTAAATCGTTTCCATTGTACAGAACAATATATTTGCCTGAGTCAGTATAAGATATTCTCGTGAACAGATGTTACCGCTACTGATAACACATACACAGTGATGTTTACCACTGAGAATGGCGCGAAATTAGAGCCTCTGGCTACCCTATGTGATGTAGCACTTGGGGCTGAGCATCCATCTCGTTTCATTTGTCCTCGATGAATATCACTCTGCTCGGGTAATATGCTGATTCAGATCAAATTTAGCAACGACAAACTGTAACCAGCTGTAGACATGTAAATCTCACAATTGCAATTACGCTAATTTTGAGAGGGTAATATGTTACTTATGCCAATATGTACACCTAATATGACACTGAAGAACAACCAATACATCTCGAGTAATGAGAAAAGGTTAAATCTCACAACTTTTTCTGGTATAGTTGTCACATTCCCGCACTGTCCGCCAAAGACCAGTCAATTGTCACTAACAAAGAAATACTTTATAATTAAGTTCTGTCAAATCATGGTTATCTATACCAGTGATAGAAATTTTCATTTAAAAACTCAAAGGTATGTTTCAACTGTAAAAATACGAATTATTTAAAATGTAGGTTTTTATGTAAATAAAAGTAGAAAAATACCCACCATAGTATTTCAAGACTTGGAGAACTACTGTAAAGAAAAACGTGGAACGAGTTATTATTATTTAGAAAGTGAATTAAAAGAAAAAGTTACTCAAATATAACTAGACCATATCTCTTGCAATTATTGATTATTTCAATGACGTAGAAAAGAATGACAAGGAAGTAAGATAAATCTATAAAAGGACCTCAAACGCTATGTAACAACAGAAATTTAATGAAAAGCAGACACCAGAGTCAGATACATCAGAAGACTCTTAAGGTAATGTAAGTCATCAATGAAAGAAGTTTCTTATAAGGCGCTTGTTCGCCTGATTCCTGAGTATTGTTCAACTATGTGGAATCCCTGTCAGTTAGGACTGGTAGAGAAGGTAGAGAAGATCCAACAAAGAATGGTGCATTTCCTCATGGGATCGTTTAGGTGGAAAGGGAGCGTTATGGAGATGCTAAACAAACTGTTCTCGCAGGTGTTACTAGTGAGATGTTGTGGATCATGGAGCGATTTACTCCTGAAATTTCGGATCAGCATTTATCAGACGTTATACAACATATAACTTCCTCTCACATATATCTCGCATATTGACCACGAGGTGAAAATGTGAGAAATTAGAGCCAATACAGATGCTTACCGGCAATCATTCTTCCCATGCACTATTTGTAAGTGGAACATTGTCGGAGTGATCAGATAGTGGTAGCAGAAGTACCCTCCGCCACATACTATTACGTAGCTTGTGGAGTAAAGATGTAGATGTAGATGTAGACTTAATATTACTAATATTTCTTATGAATAATACAATTACATGGAATTGGTTTGAAAATAATGTATCATTAAAAATGTACAAAGTAAATGATTTTATGTTAAATCTGATGCACGATTGGCAGAAATTTTTTAATATTTTAGAGACACTTGTATTAAACCTTATAAACTTGACCCTGATTAGGATTTTACTGCACCTGGTTTATCTTGGAATACTATGTTAAAAATAATTAAAATTGAACAATATATATACTATCCAAATACCATATGGTTTTATTTACTGCAAATGGTATTTTAGGAGGAAGTATTAAAAGATATGCCATATCATATAATAAGTATATGCAAAATTTGGAACCAGAGAAAGAGTCACATACTGCACATTTGGATGCAAAGATTGAAACAGTTGGCAATGGGCTCAATTTTTACTATTAAAAAAAATTTGAAATGGTAGATACAGAAAATTTTAATACTGATAAAACACAGGATTATAAATTTGGATTTATTTTAGAAGACAAATTATCTGATTTACACAAGTATTTGCCATTTCCTCCCAAAGGAGGAAATAAACTATTAACAATGTTGTATAAGAAAGAAAACCATGTTTAAAGTTTCAGAAATCTTAGCTGGTGCCAAAGTCTTGGATTCAAATAAACAAGATTCAATAGACCTCATTACTTGAACAAACAGATTGGTTGCAAAAATACAGGGTGTCCACTGAAACCACCCTGATTTCAAGGATGCTGGATAGAAAATCCACAGTAGGTACAACAACGAAAAATGCAGCATTTCAAAGAATTTATATTCCAGTGTCAGAAGTGCCAATGTGTAGTGTGGTCGCATGAAGAGAAAATGGCGACTCCACAGCAGCACACGCAAGCATTAGTGTGGTTTGCAGAAACAGAATCGCCGATTATGGTGCAAAGAAATTATCGTCATGCGTATGAATGTGATCCACTTTATGTGAAAACAGTTAAGGAATGGCATAGGAAGAATCTGGCAACAGGAACTGTTCTGAAACATTCAGACAGTGCGCGCTATGAAATATCTGAAGAGACAGTGTAGGACATCACACAAAAGTTTCTCAGAAGCCCATGTTAGTCACTTCGTCAAGCATCTAGGCAACTTGATGTACCTCGATCAACATGGCATCCTGTAGTTCACCAGAGTCTTCGTATGTGTGCTTAAAAAGTGCGAATTCTACCAAATCTGACGTCAAACGTCAAACCATGCTGACAACAAATTGCTGTGGATATGCTGCAGCGAATTGTTATGGATGCTGGCTTCCTGGAAAGAGGTTTATTCTGAGATAAGGCAACCTTCTATCCATCAGGAAGGGTTAATAAGCATAATGTGCAGATGTGGGGTTCGTAAATTCCGCACATTCTCATTGATCATGTGCCAAATAGCCCTAAACTAAATGTCTGGTGTAGGCTAATGCCTGACAGGATTGTTGGACCGTTCTTGTTTGTGGGGCAAACAGTGATTGGGTCAGTGTATCTGGACATTTGGAGCATTTTGTGTACCCTTAGATACAAGACTTGCAACCCAAAATCGCTTTGCAACAAGATGCTGCTCGCAAGATCCTGGAAAGGAAATATCCCAATCATTGGATCAGATGCGGAGGACCCACTGCATGGCCACTACATTCACGTGACATTACACAACTTGATTTCTTCACGCGGGAATTCGTGAAGGACCACATGTATGCAACCAAAGTGAATGACATTCCTACGTGGCGACATCATATCACTAATGCGATTGCAACAATAACAGAGGAAATGTAACAAAGAGGTTGGGAAGAAATTGAATATAGCCTCATTATTCTTTGTGCTACAAATGGTTCACATGTAGAGATGTATTGATGATAAATAAATAAATTCCTTGAGATGCTCTACAATGTGAAGCATTTTTTGTGGTTGTATCTACTGTGGTTTCTTTTACTGAGTCTTTGAAATCAGGGAGGTTTCAGTGGGACAGCCTGTACATTGATTGTAATACAGACATGAGAAAACCTTGCAGACAAAGAATTGGAAAAAAACTATAAACTAATGAATAACTCTGTTGTCGGTAAAATGACGCAAAATATTAGAATCAGATATAATAGTAAAATAAAAATAATAATCCAGAAAAATACACGAATTTTCTACCGTATTTTAGGAAAATCTAGTGGCAGTTCATATGAAAAAATATTGAAATTCAATAACCCAATTTACACTGGAAGGACGGTTTCAGGTATTTCAAAAATAAAATGTACATTTTGCATTATAATATAGTGAAAGGAAAATATGGTAAAATATTGATTAATGTTATATGGATACAGATTCCTTCATTTATAATACAAAAACCGAGGATTTTTATAAAGAATGAAAATCAACAACAAACTAATTTGGTGCAAGTGAATATCCAAAGAATAATGTTTATAAGATTGCGCAAGTAAACACGAAAGTTTTAAGGGAAATGATTGATGGAAACGGTGGAAAATTTTGTAACAACACTATGGTTTATGACAAAATTATGTGCATATCCAGTAGAAGATCAGGAATGTACAAATTCTAAAGGAGTAAAACACCATTGTAAAAAATAAAATTACTTTAGATATTTAAAAAATTACTTAAACGATGGAATATAAACAAAACATGAAAATAAATTTGATTATACTTTAAAGATGAATTATATAGAATTGAATTTAATAAAATTATCTTAGGTTCCAACAAAATGAACAGTTTGAATTACAAGATGGAGTAAAACCTTTATCACAATATCAATATAAAGTAAAAATGGTTGTGAATAATTAATAAACAAAAAATTGATTTTCCTACTTCTTTGTATTTTGATCAGATTTTAATATTTTTCATAATGTAGTAATTTTTGATACTTCTCAAATATATTTTACCAACACGTTTTTGGCAATAACTATCAGTCTCTTGATAATACTCATCTTTATGCTTATGATAGTTGATCGATCATGGTTATATATATATATATATATATATATATATATATATATATATATATATATATATATATATATATGAAAATATTTAGAAACATTTTTGATTTTTTACGATCTGCACATTTAAATGGTTTTTATTCAAGTTATTAACAACTTCATTTCCATGTTCTGAGTTATTTTCTCTAAACAGTATTTGTTTCCTTTTACATTATCAGTACTACTGTTTTTGTTTGTGAATTCGGTTTTGTAATCTTTATTTAATTGTTAATTTCTTTTTTATGTTTACCAATGACCAAATCACTTTATTTGTACTTTCCATTTGTGATAAAACCATGAAATTAAAAAATAAAATTTAATATACTTTATTGACATATTGGATTCATTTTTAGACCTACAAAATAACCAAGTTCTATACAAACAAGTTTAATATTTATCGATAAAATAAACATTCCAAATTAAAAGGAAAAGACAATATTGAAATACAACCAACCACTTAAAGTGTTTAAACATACTGACGAAGAGGAAATTATTAGAAAATTTGAAACCGTCCAATTTGGACAGCCTAACATATAATGTAAAACAGACCATTTCATTAACAGAACTGGTTTATATTGTTTAATATCAAAGTAAACAACGAAGAAGCCAAACAATTTCACAAGTTGGTTAGTCACGATGTTTCATCATCAGTCCGAAACAGGTGAATATAAAGCAAGAAATGAAATGAAACATTCCTCAGAAAACAAATAAAATGTTTACAAGAAACAAACAAATTGAGTGAAAAATGTTTATAATATTGTATGAAACAGTTCATACTGCTGTAGATGTATTAAATGAAAAAAAAGAAATAGATATATTATTACCACAGATTGTTCCCTAAGCAAACGACCAGACTTTCAAGATCTACTGTTATTATTTTAAAGTTATATGATGATAGTTTTAATTTTGATTATTATGTTAATCGAATACATGCTAACAAGCTTCAAAAACAAATTTATATTATCAGGAATAGACTTTCAAAGTGTGAAAATTTTTTAAGACGTAATGGTGTTCCTATATCTGTTTCTTTATTGAAAAGCATAAAACAAAGATTTCATATCGGCAATTATCGAAATTTTATTAATATTTGGTACCATTACTCATGAGACATATTGATAGTCAGTCTTCATAACTTTTCTTGGCAAATGAAACTGAACTTACTTATATGTATTCGAACTTGATGCAAAATTCATAAAGATCTGTGTAAAGATCTACTACACTAAACTGATTACAGCCATCCGATTCAGTTAATTCGAATTTTAACTTCTCAAGCACTTGTGACATAAAGTCGCTCTCATTAATGCTTATTTTAATATCCAAATGCCCTCCACTTCTTTCATTAAACAATAAGCATTTTAAATAATAATTTACTACCAAACTTGTTTTAAGTTTTCAGTAACTAACTGCACTTATTTTAGAAATTGTAAAATAATTTTATTTTTATTTATCCAGCTGTTGTATGAATTATCAGTTACCAACCAATTAACACGTACCTCATTATCTTTTTTTTCAAAACTTTGTCAACAAGATAAACATACAGATAATTAGTTTTCAACACATCATTTCATAATAATTTCCTTTGACTTGTTATCTATTGAAATTTATTACTTTTTACATAATCGGATTAGAATGAATAACATCTTCAATTTCAAACATTTCCATTGACCAGTTGGCAGTAGATCATATCTTGCATATCCTTTAGGTTTACTTATGCTTAGTTAATCACCTTTTTTATATTTCTCATGATTATCTGTAAACTGATTTCATAAACAGTTTTCAATAAAATTTTTCCATTTCCTTTTTTACATATTAACGTTTCATTTTTACTTTTGAAAGTTTGCTGTAGTTATATTCATCATTTGACAATTAATTAAATCGACCTATATACAATTTCCCTTTAAATGAAATGTTGGCCACATCAACCCGTTCAATGTTCTGCGAAATCTTTAATTAACAGCCACTTTTAAAAATTGAATGATTGTTAATGTCATTTCTTTTACCTGTTCTTGTATATATTTATTATAAAATTCTTTACTATTATCTATATCTGCATTTCTTGCTTTTCACAGCTTGAAAATTTTTTCCAAACAGTTTACTATATTCTTACCTATTTTATCTTTAACTGGAATTATCCAAAGCATATTCTGAAAAAAATGTTGATAGTGGTTAATAAATACATACATCTATTATTCATTTCAATATAGCTTTAAAATTACCAGAAACCATTTCAATGTCATCAGATTACCATAAATTGTCGATAATAAGATATATTATAGGTCTTGTTTTATAATTTTTTCTCACTGATTTTGTAATTAATCAATAATTTCTTTGCTAGTACTTAACTGTCTTCATCCCTGTACCTAAAATTATTCAACGAAATTACTGTTTTATGTTTTACAAATTGAATAAAGACATTTAACTATTTGTTTTCGATTTTTAGTATTACTCTGAGAGGATTGTGTGTTTCAGGAGATTTTTACACTTTAAAGATTACATGTGATTGTCCATTTACGAAGAAAATAATTTAATAAAGTAAGATATGTTACTGTTCTATTCTTCAATCATCATTTAATGTAAACGTTATTCGGCAAACATCAGTAATCACCTCAAACAGGTAAGGTTTCATGGATAGATTTAGAGACAAAGGCATTAAATCTTCATTCTTCATTTCAAGTGATACACTCAGTTGGATATGAAATTTCCAATTCGCCATCATTGCGTGTTTTATCTTTATTTTATAATTAGTAGAAGACAAATCAGCATCTATAATGGCCTGAATGAAAATAATTCACTTAATTTTTAATTTGCACTCAAACTTTAATATTCCATCACCCATAAGAAAATCGAATTACAGTTTTTGTTTGTCACACCATTTTTCTGAAGCTCACTGAACTGACTTAGGTACAAAGTTAAATCAGCCACCGAGAAGTAATGTTTAAAAGCTTTATATTCCATTTCTAGGTTACATCTTATTTCTTCTTATAATTCTTTATCGGCATTTTTCTTGTTTATTACATCATTTGCTATGGCTGCTGAACCCACAGCAAGTGAACCAAAAGTTGGTAGATATGTAAATTCAGCCAGTAGTTATCATAGATACCTCTGTCATGTTTCATTAATCCACAACCATCTTTCTTTCTTATTAGATATTCAATAATTGTATTCACGATGGGAATACATCATGTAGTGAGTGAAATTCCACCAGTTTCCTATCTTTATTTCCTTTTTACGATCTGTTAAGAAATTATCGATATTATTTAACTGTTCAATATGTAATTTAACTTTAATCGATTTTGTTTGTATCTTGTCACATGAAAATAAAGTATAATCGATACGAAAGTCATCCATTCAGGAAGATTAAAATTTGATAAGGAATTTTATAAATCTCATCTTTTATCACTGGTTTTCTTTTTCCATACATTATTCCTGTAACTGCAGGTGCAAGTAATTCTTCACCTACCGTAATATCATTAGAATTCATTCTTTCTTCTGCAGTTAATTGAAGTTCTTTTTCATCATGTTTTTACAAGCTTTGTCGAATGGATTAAGTCCATCATCAATTCTAGAAAATCTTTCTTGTAACCGTCTTCCAGGACCATAGTAACTACAACCAGGAATACGTAATTGAAAAGGCAGGTTGTCATTTAATGTACTATCTTGCCCTTTACCATACTTCTCCTATTTTCAAACCTTCTGATGAATATTATTAAAAAATCCAATCAATTTACGAATTCTGTTTGGATAATAAAATCACTAAATTTATTTATTAATGCTTGTGTCGTTCTAACTTTCTCACTGTAACAATTTTTATTTCCTGCTAATTCTTCACCATTAATTACCAATATTCCATTGATTAAATCGCTGACATCATTCATCAAAACATAATCGATTGATTTTGATGTTTATTTTTCATATACACTTGAGTTTAAATTTATGGCTAATTATTTGAGAAAATAAATATTGACAGTTTCGTTTATCAAATATTTTCGTTTATTACTTTGACTTGATTTTCTCTTAGTCTGATTATTTTCACTATATACTATGCCTGAATTAATCAATGTATCAGCATAGTTTGATAAATCAATAGAACCAAATTTTTCACTCATATAGATAATAGAAATTTTTGGATTAAAAGATTCAGTAGTGAATTATTTTCTTCATACATTATTTGCCCCATATTATCACCATAAAACTGCACAGGTAATCTTCCAATAGATTTAAATCTACCAACAGGGCTCAATCCAAAAGCTGTATCAACACTTATGCTTACAAATTGTAACATATCATCACTCATATTTATTTTTTCAGTATTCGATGATTCTTCCTCATTTTTAACTTTTATGTACGTTTAATTTAATCTTCATATGTTTTAAGTATATCTTGTTTTCTGATTCTCGTTATGTATGGTCAAGTGGTGAGCTGTCATTATATTTATCTGGTAAATATCGTGAGATTCTTCTGAATAATGTTGACATTAAGGAACCATTTGTTTTTCAACTTCTCTGTTTTCTTTAATCACTTTTAACACATTACTGCCTAATCCATAAATTTCTTGTCTAAGTTGTTTGATTCCTTTTTCAATGGCGTCAGTAACTGGATGGTCAAAATTTTTAAAAATTTTGTTTTCTGTTCTTTGTTGTTTTTTCAATTTTTGAAACTCATCCTTTAATTGTTGAGTTTTTCTAGCTTTTCTAACGTCTTCTGGGTCACATTATGTAAACATTTATAATGGATAAGATACCAGAAATCACTTACATTTTATGTTCATTATTTATGTCCGATGCTTATGTTCAATGTTCACAGTTAACATTCATGTTCAATGTTTACGTTTAACATTATTTTTCAATGTTTCAAAAGTTGTGAAACTTTTATCTGTATCCACCATTATAAATATTTACTGTCATATGTATTGAAATAAAATTGAATTTATCATCATTCGTACGTTAACATACATTTGTCTAAAATCGTAACATTCTAAGTCTCCACTGACAACCTCGTGGTACATATGATTGATCCTTGTATCATTCTACCTGAAAATATTTAAGAAACTTAAATTAACTCAGTCTAACTATAATGCTATTTTCAAATGTGTCTCAGTTAAATAAAAATAATCGATTTCATTGTGTATACCCCTAGTAAAATATTTTCTAAATATTTCCTGATTTACAAGAATGAAATCGTCTAAAATAACAACTGAATTATCTTCACATTCATCTAATGGAATAATTTTTTCACTATTTTCAATAAGAGTAGTGATTCTTTTCTGAATTTTATCGTCGATTTTTTCTCACTTTTCATAAATTGATGTATTCTGGTGGATAAAACCTCTAGAATAAACATAGTAATGGTTAATTCTGTTCCATAGCAACCATGCAGGAGTTATAATCTAATTATCGATCATTAAGAGTGTTTTTCAACAGCTGCTGGGTCCTACTGCTGGACATTGAACCGAATTCGATGAAAGTTCACTGTATTTATTCTTCAGTTTCCTCTCTACAATTCTTATTTTCACCTCCAACTCTATTCCCATTTATTTATGTGTTTCTTGTTAATAATAAATTACTCAACTGAATGGAAAGTCATCTGTTCTGAAGAAAAGATTAATCATTCCAAAATGAGAAAATGTTAAAAATGTTACCTTATATTTTTTTTACTAAACATTTTTATCCACAAATACTATGTCAAAAAATTATACATTACAGTATGATGGAGAAAGAACAAAAATTCCTGTCAGTGAGTATACTTTGAAAAACTTGGAAGATTATATTCATTCAAAAAACCTAATGTACACATTAAAGCAAACAAAATTTTAAATAGAGATGTTATTGACAGCGATGTTAAATTATACTTGGATCTAGAAGATAGCAATGGACGAATTTTATCTTTGGATGGTCAAATTATTGGATACAATCAAAAACCGAATGGTAATATTTTACTGAAAATACTATCATTGGAATTAATAAATATACATTTTAATTAGTATGGTACAATGTTTGTTAAAAATACTGATCATTTTCATCAAGAAATTAAAATTATTTCTTCATTTAAACCAAGTGCAGAATAAGGAGGACCAATAATATATGAACCGAATTATGCTGTAAATAATCCAAACTTTTATACCATTCAACATTTAGTAATTGCTGTAACAGATGTAAAATAACGATTTTATTAAATTCAACAGTTCACCTGTTACAGTTACTTTACTGTTAATTAAATAATATTTTTTCCTTCGTAAGTCATGAACAACTTCCAGACTTACAAGTTTTACTCATTTCCAGTTCATGATAAAATAAAAATAATTTTAACATTCCAAACAAGGAAACATAAGTTACTGTTAATATTGTAGATATTTGGATTCATCCTAATCATTCATACCATTGTGTATCTTTAAGTGTTATTGGAACCAATCTGTTACAGATTATACAATGTGTGACAAAAAATTCAGTAAGAACTAATTGTTAATTATTTGGTAAAACTTTTCGACATTATCAAATAAAAAAGGAAACAATTTCTCTCTGGAATAGACCATCTGCTTATTTCATCATCAGTTGTTATTCTGTTCACTTAGAATCTGGCCAGAAGATTAACCATGGATGGGCATATTCTTAACAGTGCTAAAGTAAAAGTAAAAAAATGAAGTACCTTATCATTAAAAATATTCGATAGGTTTTTAAAAGATTCTAAAGAAATAATATTGGAAGGTGATTTAACAGTAATTTTAGCTTGGAGTTGAAGTACCGGTTATTCTGTTGTTAGATGGGCTGATCATAATGAAGCTGTAGTTGAAGATGTAACTACACTTCCTAAGGAAGGAAAAATAGTTGTGGAATCGATGGAAATCCATGTTGTAGTCACATTTGAATGTGAACAAGAAAGACTCAAAAGTCCGAGAAGGTCAATTTATTTCCTTGGAACATAAACCACTGAAATTGCTAGATTAAGTGGAAAAAGAAATTTTGAACCAGATATCACAAATTATTGTAATTGTGCAAAATTTTATATGCCCTATTTTATTTTTGTTTTCTGAGTGAAACGAAAATAAAGTAATTTAATTGAGTCTTCTGTAGTCGATCATGTTAAACTACAAAATGTTTAAGTAAAGGATGCACAAAATGAAATTTTTTCTCAGGAGTTATGGAGTCTTGATGGACCAAATAACTATCTAACAGCTTATTAACGTTTTAGCGATTGTAGAGGAATAACACAGTTGAATAACGATGTAAATGCAGGTACATACAATTTTATTGAAAATGATCTTATCTGTGTAGTAAATATGACTAGATGAATGAGCGTTTGGACTCAACAAAAAGCAACAACGAAATTCTGCGCCGCTTTTAACTAAAACATTCTGAATAATACACTTGGCTATGTAATTGTGAATGATAAAAAGAATATATCTTACAGGTCACAACACAGAATATTAGCTGAAAATTTTGAGCCAGGAAAATTTGGTATCTTACTAATGAAATGACTTCTGATTTAAATCTTTAAATTTGTTCAGGATAGTTGTTTTATGTAGATTACTACAGCGTTTTGAATTTTTAAAATCGGTTGTTATTTGTTTGAAAAATAAACAAAAATCGATCTGTTAAACTGCTTCTGAATGCCCTCGGGCAAAAGCTGTTGCATAACTCCTCTCTGTATGAAGCCTTGAAGCTGATAGAATGCTCCAGCTGTGGGCATCGAGCTTTATCTCAGACTGACGATCACGCTCCTTGCTGTTAAACCCACATTCCTGATGGCTAAGCCTCTTATCTCTCTGTCTTGGTCATACCTCCATCTTACTCACATGTTGTTTGTATATAGAACAACAGGTGGTTCTGGTGTAAGCTCCATATATGTTAATATTGGGACATACTTTATTTCAAAAGTATATTATATTATACTGACATTAATTTTATATTGTAATTGACATTTAAATTTTGTTTACAATTCGTATCATCAAATAATTGCAATATTCCAATGAAAATATTTATTTTATATGTAAAACACACAGATAAAAATAAGTAAATTAGAATCAACTTGGTATCTCGAATACCAGCTATAATTGCAGACTGTCAGCCTGCATTCTCTGTCAAACTCTGGATGAGTACATTGACGAAAGGACTGTGGCCATAGAGCTGATGGAGTCATAAGTTGTGTAATGTGGAGAAAGCTGGGCATTGGACAAAACATCTACTACTCTCACCTGTGTACTTGACAACAACCCCAAAAGGTAAGTGGTTCAGTTAATTCTAAGCTTCATCTTCGTGAAGTGTCGTTTAGACATTGTCTGAGTTCTGAAACTTGGAAACCAGTGGAAAATTTTTCGATAGAAAGCGTTTTGCACTTTTAACTGAATCAGTTTATTTCCTTTTTTAGGAAATAGTTTCGAAGATTACGTTTAACTTGCAATTCACAACACAGAAATTGAAATTAAAATTTTTAAGCTTTAAAATTTAGTATTTTAAAAAATTAAGACCTTTGTGAAACATTTTAATTTTTTTAAATCTAATTTTTTATGAATAAAGCAGAAAAAATGAACATGTACCATCACATTGAAAATCTATTTAATGGACGCAGTAGTTACATTATTGGTTATGCTAAAGTGCTTACTAAATTAACAGAATTGAAAAAATAAATATTAACATATTTAAAAATCTAAAATTTTAGTAATTAGTTTTGGTCGAAAGTCTTTATTAGTTTCATATTGTAAATTTAAAATTACTCTTCCAAATCGTTATACTGAAAAGTTTTGAGGAAACGAAGAAAAAATAGAGGAAATTGTTGTACAAAATTTTATATGTCTAGTTAAAAAGCAAAATAAAGGTAAATTGCATCAAGTTACTGCATGAGAATGAATTTAAGATTTTATCTATATCTGTTACGTTTTAACTGAACAGATTTAATTCATTGAATATTAAATCTTTACTGAGTAATTTTTATTAGGCTTTGTCATTTTTTTAATTAAATGGTGATTTCATAAGAGTTATGGGAAAAGTTTTAAATGGGGATACAGTAAAATTAAAATCATGGTGTTAAAACAGGAAATTTTAAAAATGTGCTCCCTTAACATGAAATGCCATACCACTTTGAAAGGTGCATTCTTCATCATGATAGCATACAAAGTAACTATTGATGGTTCAAAGCTTCTCAAGTGTACTAATGCGCATTTGAGAATTAGACATCAAACAATCATGCACAGGATTATAACTTTCAACATTGTGGTTGGTTGATGGCTGTCCAGAGGGAGAATTGTTGGTAATCTTCTCCTGGTCCTCCTCAAATACTTTCAGTCACCTGGGCACTTGCGAAAGCTAACAGAGTAGAGTCCTCATAGTCTCGATGGATCAGTATAGACACTTGTAGCGTGATGTTAACAAGACATACTGGCCTCTGATTCACTTTTAGACTCCGTCTGACTGGCTTTCAAGACCTCTGCATACCCCCAAACTCCCAAGCCACAGAAGAGGCCTTTGCTGGACCTGTGTGGGTGTACATTCAATTTGATAAATTTTTGTTGTTAAAAGGTTAAATATGTTGTATGAGTTTGTATTCTATGGATCTATTCCTTCCAGATGTTTTAATGCAGACATGGATTAGTGTCTTATCACTATTTCCAAAAACTGGCAAATGGAGTCATCTCCAATGCTATGGAAAAACTGGTATTCTCTTTTATGTTTGAAAGCTAAATATATCCATTTCTACCATGTACAAGTGTACCATTATCATCTGAAACACTAGTAGTGTGATAGGAAGTATACTTGTTGCATACATGCTGTAAACATTTACTGCCATAATGTATCTTACAAGTTACCCATATCATATGAAATGACAAGCAAGGGAAGCTCACAATTTTGCCCTGAGAATCACGCAAGAGACGACAGACTGCCGCATCATCCTCAATCATTCATCATTTCAGATTCATCAATATAGAGGGGCACTAAGTCAGTGAAACACACCATTATGCGAATAAAACGAAATCCTTGGTTCTCTGTCTACATAGCATTTTCGATGTGAGGGTCCCAGTTCACGTTGTTCGTAATTGTAAATCCAATGCTTTTAGGTGAATCCACAACGTTTAAATTTGTGTTATTTATCTTGTAACCCAAATGTAATGTAGGACCTCAGAATCTTTATCCCTTAAGGTCATTTACCACTTTTCGCACATTGCAGATATCTTGCTAAAGTATTATATAATTCGTTCCTAAATTCTGACGACATCACGAGACTCCAAATGATACCACCATCAGCCGGCCACTGTGGCCGAGCGGTTCTAGGCGCTTCAGTCCGGAACTGCGTTGCTGCTGCGGTAGCAGGTACGAATCCTGCCTCGGGCATGGATGCGTGTGTGTCCTTGGGTTAGTTAGTTTTAATTAGTTCTAAGTCTATGGGACTGATGACCTCAGATGTTAAATCCCATAGTGCTTAAAGTCATTTAAACCATTTGGTACCACCATCGGCAAACGATCTAAAACTGCTGCTTAAATTATGTAAATTAAGTTCAGTAGAGAGCTTACAACACTTTCATATCACTCCAGTTTCACGAAATGACTTTCTGTCAGTTACTTCTAACTGAGACCATTGTGACAGGACATCAGTAATCCACACAGTTGATGAAGACGCTCAAAAGGCATGCAATTTGGGTGGAAGCCGCTTGTGAGTTTTGTGAACAAAGTCTTCAGGATATGTAAAATTATAAAATAAACGTCAGATCTTCTGTCGATAGCACTCAATATTTAGTACGAATTGTGATTGTAAAAGAACCATATTTTCTGAATCTGTGCTGTCACGTGCAAAGAGATCATTTTAAGATATTACATTAATAAATGTACCAAAACCGTACCGAAATTCGATGTTGATGATTTGGAGCTCTTTCTCTTTTATTATGTGACCCATATCACTTCCAAGATATTAGGTACAGTTCCGTTACGTAACCAGCGGTTGTATATGATTGTCAAAATGGAGCTACTTCCTCAGAATGCTCCGAATGAATAGCAGTTGATGTACAATTTTGATAAGAGGACTTTCCTTTTTTAAGTGATTTAGGTTGCTTATCGAGGGTACCAAATTACTCATGCTATCAGCTACTTTCGATTCGAATGCGGGTGTGTTTACTGCATCCTCTTTTGTAAAGGAATGTCGGAAAACCGTGGTTAGCAATTTTACTTTAGTAAAACTATTGTCAGCAAAATTGTCATTGCGCTACAAAGCTGACTGGAGTGACCGTGCTGTTCTAGGCGCTACAGTCTGGAGCCGAGCGACCACTACAGTCGCGGGTTCGAATCCTACCTCGGCCAAGGACGTGTGTGATGTCCTTAGGTTAGTTAGGTTTAATTAGTTCTAAGTTCTATGCGACTGATCACCTCAGAAGTTAAGTCACATAGTGCTCAGAGCCATTTTTCGTGCTACAAACTTAAAATATTGATTTAGTCTTGCCCTGATATAAATTACATACAACCACTATGTAGATTTTCTGCCAGATGTCAAGACAGTGTGTCGACGCTGAAACTGCGCGATGTCTGGAGCTCGGAACTCAACATGACGTGGATGTAACTTGTCGGATTATTTCAACCATCGGAAGAGGCTACACAAAAAATATTCGGCAATAATAATAGTATGTAAGTAGCATCGAAAATAATATCAGGTGGCGAATGTGTTTTCTTGCCTGTCTGGGTGGACCACTTCAAACTATTAGAAATCAAAAACATTGAAGCAAACGTTGACCTTACTTTCGACTGCTTCTGGATGTATAATAAATAGCTCTTAAATTTAAAGTTCTTTTAATTTTATATCACAACAACATGGCAAATGACATAGAAGCTTTTATTGGCCTCTGTGTGCCTAGTTTTGAAGTCTACCTCTTGGTGAACTCTCATAATCCCAATTAACACAACAATGTAAAGTAAGTTTTACTAAATTTGATTTATATACTAAGTTCTGATGCGATGCAACAGAGACAAACTTGAATGAGAGTGATCAATACGTGATGTCGGTGCAAAAAGTTAAAAAAAAGGTTTCGAAGAACTGTGCCTCAGTTGTATCTCGTTCCTGTCCCTCCCAGGATGTCACGTAAAAATTATTTACTGTTATCTTAACATATTTTGAATCTCGTTCCTTGTTGGAATGTCGACATTTATACCAAAAAGTCCGATTTCCAACCTTTCTGGATGTAAAATCCTCCTGGATGTAAAGAGGTTACACTTTTCAAGTTGGTTTTCTTATCTTTCACCTCTGAAGCTACTTTCAGTCAAGGGCAAACTGTATTGTTACTGTTATATGAAAACTGATTTGAGATTGGACAAAAGTAAGCTGTTGAAGAAGTGTTCGTATGGGTTGACACAAAACCCATACAACGGTTTCTGCTGCTGTTTATGGAATTGTGTACTGCAATTTGTGTTAGGAGGTAAGCAAACTTGGATAATATAGGTCAGTCTTGCTGTTGTCACTTAGGGGGCGCTAGGCGTATAGGTACTGATACTGGAGTCATTGATACTTTAATATGTACCCACTTTAGTGTGTTGGTTGTTTTTCCTCTCTCAACCTGAGGGCCAAAAGGTGAGGCAAAGTGTGCTGTAGGTGGTCACTACAGAGATGAAAGCAGCGACGAGGCTCAGTCGCACAGTAATCACGCCCAGCAGGTTGGTCACAGGGAGTCCCGAGGACACCTGCCGCGCCAACAGCAGCAGCTCGCGGTGGACGGCGCCACCCACACGCCGCCCTTCGAGCAGCAGCTCCCAACACAGCTTCTGAGAGCGGATGGCTTCCGTCTCCACACAGTGGGCAGGCACGACAAACAGCGTGAGGTGAACTAGGCTGAGGAATATACTCAAGTTCCCTTGCCACATACTTATATTACTTGTACCTATAAACGATAATTGTGTTCCAAGTAAGTAAATCTGAACGGTGGAAAACAGTGAAACCGTTATGAAGTATAACACTAGAAAAACCTCATGAGCAGAGGCTTCCAACTCTGACAATTTGCCGAGTTCTGCATGTAGTTTTGCGAGAGATCGCACATAGCCTGGTACTCTCCAAAGCAGTCTAGGGTGTGATTGTAGATTCCCTCTGAACACAGACCGTTCCTTTACTGAGATGTTGCCACAATACACAGCGTCATTCCTCATATCACGAATGCAAACGTTAAGAAGTGAGAGTCTGTGTCTGATCACAAACTGCAAATTTGCAAATCTCAAAAGTGATAACATGGTAGCAAGAAAACTGCCCATAGTAAGCGCTACAGACAGGTTAAGGTCCAGCTCTTTACTAATTGTGAACATTGGTGTGTAGAATGAACAACAGTAAAAAAATAATACAACCAATTGTAGCTTTACTATCTTCCCCTCACATGTGTTCACAGGACCGATATGAGTCATCAGAGCTTTGTCACATGATGCTATCAGCTTAACAATTGTCTTGTACTTTTCTGTATTGTTCCAAACATCTTGCACTATTGAAACGAAGGCCATTGCCAACGAACTCACTATGAGGAAAACAAAGATGATATTCTCTACAGAGAATGTAGGTAACGGTCTGCAATAGAGACGCAAGATAAAATATGCAGAAATCATATGTGATATGCTGGCGAAGGTTACTGTAACCAGATCGGATTTTAATTTCTTCAGTGATCCAGTTTTCATATCAACCGTAAATGGCATCAGACCAAACCACTTGCACATGAAGTGGAATGGCTTGGTGGCCACTAAAAGTTTCTTAGTATTATCTGGCAGCAACATGGCACATTCGTTCACTGACATCTCCTGAAAAAGGAGGAACAACAAAAACTTCAATGCACAGTACTGATTTTTCACAATAATATTTGTTTCATAGCCAGCAACGAACTGGCTTTCAACTTTCTAGGCCGTCCTCAGAGAAATTAAACAGGTGGGTGACACAACACCAGCGACAGTTTATAGCAGTACAATGACTTTTTCTACCAATGCCAAACACAAACGCAATGAATTTATCAAATAAGCATTGAAGAAACATACTTTATATACTTTATACTGAAATATTTAAAGTAAAAGAACGTACTGATCGAAAATGATACCAATTGAGAATTGACATAGAGTACTATGTTATATAAACAAAACAGCTAATGAAGGGGATTGATATGCAAGAAAAAGGGGTTCAGAGTGGTCTAAGGAGGCAGTAGAAGGTCGGAGAAGAATAATAAGTAATTTGCAGCAGGTACATTACCTGAAGTTAGGAAAAATATTTACTGGCTGCTGTTACTTAGAACTTATACTGTCAGTCACAGATGGTAACAAATGTACACAGTGGGCTCTTGATTGCCTAATATACAAGCCACAATATTATCTATCTTACAAAATTCTTGCTAACTTTTTTAAATTCCACCTCTATATGTACAGATAAGTTACCATTAAAAAGTAATTTATAGCTCACAATAGCTTTTCTCCTACAAAAATGTGTTAATGTTTTTCATTTCTTAGTTTCGCCTATAAGCGCAACAATAAGGTTCTACAAAGGTGTATTCATTCTGTGTGTGGGCCCACTTTTATTGAGGCAGCATGACTGGTTAGTTGTCAACTGATACACTAGCGTTCTCATGACCACTCTAACACTGTAGATGTATATTTCTCCAGATAGTGATTTAGATGTTCTAAACTTAGTTGAAATTGCCGCAGGTGTTCCCAAGTGCCGATATTCCCGCAACCTCCCCCCCACCCACACTTAAAGCATAACGGAGTTTTACCCCCACAGAGGAGTAATCGAATTACGGGAGTTGTCCGTAAAAATCAACATATGAGGAAGTGAGATACAAGTATGCTGAGAAATCATGATGTTGTTTCAATGTTGTCTGAAGCTACAGGCACTGGTATACTGCACGTCACGTTCACCTGACGTATCTAAAATTATAATCGTATGAATTGGACACACAAATAATGACATAGGTAACATGATGGTAATGAAGCTGTGGATTCGCAAAGAAAACTACTCCAATTGATCGAAGAATGAAAAGAAGCGAGTAGTGTAGCATTATTCACAAAGATATGTAATCATTCGGGAGTAAACTTTAGTTAAAGTGAAATGCCTGCAGAAAAAAATGTTATGATACAGAAAATGAAACGGTGTCCTAAGGATAGATTGAGCACACATAAAAGTAAAAATAACTTCTAATGAACTTAAAAGCTAAGATGTCAACATTAACAGTGTTAAGGAAACATCAATGTAAACGTAAACGAAAGTGAGGATTTGTGGAAAAACTACACCGTAGACCTCTCAGGTAAAAGAAGTGATTGCTATGTGGATACAAGAAAATAAAATAGCTATGCATTTGGAAGGCATGAGCGATCCATCATTAATATCTGAGTTTGAAAGACCTTTACAAGACCTGCCATCAAACAGGTAAAATGACATGATTAACACTCGTTCGGAATTTCTAACGTCACTGCAGGAATTAGCAGCCAAATGACTTTCTAAAGTAGTGTGTGAAATCTGCACGCAAAACAATCGCACTTTCGGAAGAATATCAGCCACACAGTGCCTAAGTCAGCAAGGGTAAGTAAGTGCGAGAAGGAACGGACTGATGAATTATCAAACTTTCTGACAAGAAGAGTCAAAAACAATTTTGTCGATCTGCTACACAGTGGAAGCAAAACTACGCCTCGGAAAATTGGTGCAAGACTTCTGGAATTCCCAAAAATAGGTATAACATAGCGAATGGCACGTGATGACGAATCAGAGTGGAAGAGCAAGAAATAAGTGCCATGGACAGGGATACAATCAACTTCCCCACTGCTCAAGCTTCAGGGCAGAGAATCAACAAAACAAATAAAAGGAAGGTTAAGGAAAAATGATTTAAATTTGGGACGAAGAGACATCAGTAACATTTTCTGCTGACATAGCTCCGATCTGTAACCGAAATTCTGTATGTGATGAACTGTCTATTGACTACTCCATTTCAACTGGAAGTAAATCAGAGAGAGATGAAGATTTTAAAGAGTAGCAGAAATGAGATTAGGGGTAAACGTAATACCAGAAATTGGTTATATGGTGTACATTATACGAAAGCTTTCTCCTAAGCAAAGTACACTAGTACAAAAGATTTCTTAACTTGATGAACAAATTTGTATAAAAGTTTATGGTGAGCATAGCACTTTATGAAGGTGTATCATAGACTGAGGGGAAACTGGATAAGAAGGATATGGAAACGTTTGAAAGGGCGTGTACTGATGGACGTTGTAAATTGGATAGACTGGTATGATAAAAAATTAAATGGTTCCTCACAGAAACGACAAAGCGAGCAATATTCAAGCCAAACAAATTAGGAGGGAGGATTGGACATGTGTTTAGGCAACACAGAATATCCTCCATGTTACTATGGGATAAAATTGAAGGGGAATGTAATGATATAGTATACACATTTAATAAGTGATTGAGTGATCACACAAGGTGCAGATGTGACACTGAGTTGAGCTGATTGTGACAAGTGTGCGTGTCGCATCAGTCAGAGTGCCGATGACCTAAGAAAAAAAAAACTGATAACTTAACACTTTTGTCGAAGCTAATGGGACCTCGACAACAACACTTTCATAACACTTTGCGAACTAAAGTCTATGTAAGTCGATTCTTGCTTAATGTCCTCCTCATTAAATATTTCTTCATTCAGTGAATTACAATGAAACTCAGACATTTAATAGTCGCTTTCAGAAATGAGGAAACAACTGTAATGATAATATATTAATGTTATGAAAGTGAATAAATAGAAGAGCAAAATTAGCCTTGAGTGCTTTTGATAAGTGGAACTGAGCTTTCAAAATGAAGATTCCAGTGTGAGCAGAACAATCAGTTTGCGTTACCAGTTTCGACTCACAGAAGTAAGACATGGAATTAGCTTGTGGAAAGCATTCAAGACAGCTGCTTCACGAGGATATATATCTGACACGTAATGCGAATTACTACGAGAGAGAGAGAGAGAGAGAGAGAAAAGAAAGGCAAATGTAACGAAGAGAAGCAGAGACTTAATCCCTGCAGTGCTAAAAATTAAGTTTCGATCTCCAGAACGTAAAGGCAGACTAGTGGATAGCTATTTGACTGAAGTTCTTGTTGCATCCAAAGATGTTGCCAAAAAGTGGGACGAGAAACTAATGGTCTGTGAATAGCTCCTGTTAGCAAATACGCAAGAGCAACATTTAAGAGTACCCCTGAATATTTTAATAGGCTCAGAAACAGGAATTAAGCCAACAGTGAATTTTAAATTGCTGGTCGTTGTGGTAATGTAGATTTTAATATGTGATTGATACTAGTCATTATGTAACACGATATACACTGCCGTATGAAGTCTCTGCTTTGATACCCCAAGTGTGACAGACAGACAGATTCACGAGCGACCAAGAAACTCCATAGTCACGCCAGGTAAAACGGATTACAGTGTCAGCTTGCTTGAGTCATCAGGGAAACACAGCTTGGTCCGAAGCAGTTGGTCTCCTCCCAACGGCAAGCTATAGTCAGTGTGTGACATCAGCAGCGTCACCCAAGTGGAAGCCGTCTTACGTCATCTCGGGGTGGATGGTGAAATCTGTACCCATGCAGTTCTTACGTTGTCGATCTAACGGTGTAAAGGCAGTCTTTATAAGCGATATTCTATACTATATTAATTTAGTAATACGACTACACGATAGTAGCTCACGTTTTGCTTTTCCACTCAGAAGAATTAATTTCACACCATTGTGACTAATTAAACCCACGGTGGAAACATTGTTTTAGCCCAACTGCCATGTGTCACCAATTTTCATGTATAATACTATTGCTTACATCCGATCTTGAGGCTGTGGAAATGAATCCACGATCAAATTTTATATATCCTTGGTCCGACAGCTTAAGATCATACATTAATGTAAAATAGTTTGAGTACAAGTATAGTTTTTAAATGTGACTGCAGAACACGAACTGCACAAAAGTATCAAGTGGTATGAGTACTTCATTTCAGTTTGAGTGACTATAAAAGGACCGCTTGGGAATAAGTTTGAATTCGATTCTATTTTGACCAAATCATGAAGGCTTGGACTGATAAACTATCCCATATATATGAAAAAGAACAGTAAAACCTAATATCTTAGATGGTGACATACAGTCACTTTCGCCATTTCAGTATGAAGTCATACACATAAAAAAAACAGCTGCTTTCACGCTTGCTCAAAGCGAATTGAACGCAAACTGTGACGCAGTCACGTGCAACATGCAAGGAAACGACACCAAATGCAGTATATATACACATCACAAAAAGAGAAGAAGGACAGAGATTTAACCAGGAGCAAACCTGGATCTCGCTAGCACCACTGATGGTCAACGGCAGACAGCATAAACTATGTGAGTGACAGTTAAGCTGCTACTTTAAAAAAGGACTTATGTGCAGACTGTGCCTATGGTTTCTTTTGAATGATTGCCTATAAGTGGTCGTACATGTTTGTTATTTCGATTGTGACCCACAGGTTAGATTGAAGGGTTGGTTTTAAGCGATTGAAACTGGCTCAGTAGATAAAAAAATGTATGTTCTAGTTCAGTTACCATTCTACCTACTCACTCGTTTCTCTCGCTCCTTCACTAGAAAACGACAGCTTACTTAGAGCTTACATTTCTTTATCAGCTATAAAATACTTTTCAGGTCTCATTCACTCAATTTCATGTAAAATACCTAGAAAAATTAATAAAAAAGAATATTTTTCTTGTATCACATTGACCAATTTTCATAATTAGTTTTTCCATGCTAAATCTCAACTTTAAGTAAATAAATAAAATGAATTATGGTGAATGTAAGAAACCTATTCCTTGAGCAGTCATTAGTTTTTTGTGAACTGGCGATTGTCGATGTTTTTTAAGAGAAGGCATATCTACAGTTCTACTACATTCACAAGGAAATTTAGTCTTCAGGTAATATTTTTTAGTTTTTGGTTTTTAGTTCTTCACAAGTACAACAATATCCATCTTTTCGATATTTATCTTTATAAAATTCTTTAATATTCTTTTTCACTACACAGTCACCTTTCTGCATAGGCTGTTTCGTATTGTCCATTTAAAGATTATAAAATTTATTTGGGAAAAAATTCATTCTCAAAAACAGCAAAACAACCACCGCGTTGTCCTTTCTTGGACAGCACTGACCCTATGTACAAATTGCTGTCCTTCGATCTCACACAAATATTAACCTATTTTGAAAAAAAGAACTTAATCTACATAAAAAGAGCTATTAAAAAAATTAGAATTGGGTATTATTTCCTAATTGTCACAATAAATTTTTCTGTTTTTATTTCCACTTTGTTTTTGAAAATACATCAAAATGAAATGCAAACAAGATTTTAAGATTTATTTAACTTTTCCTAATTTTTTTATTCATTTATAGTCAAAAATTTCCAGTAACTATTGTATGGTCTGGATAGTAAATTGAAGTTTTCTTACCATACACTGTTACATTCGCTAAGGTATCTGCAGGAATTTTTTCACTGAAAGCTGCACAAAATTTTATAGTTGTTGCTGTGAACTGACAACGTTTTTTTTATGATTCACGTTAATCACATAGGTATGATAGTTCGTTATGAAATTATATGGAGTTATGTCAGTGTCTGATTTGAATAGTGTAACCCATTTAAATCTGAGAAATGCATCGTATGATTTGAGAAAGTTGTTTGGAGAATTAATAGTCCACATTTCCTGTGGGAACATTTTTATTCCTCCATTTTTCAAGTATTTGGTCTGTAGATTAACGTGATTGTATAATGAAGAGTCAAGTAAGTGATTATTTTTTCGATTTGTCTAAAATGTAATATATACGAAATATGGCATAACAAATTCCACAGAGTTATTGTAGTTTGCGATATCAAGTTCGAAATTCTTCTTACCACACAATCCTGCAAGTTCTACAGTTAGTAGTTCACAAAAAGATATCAGAGTATTTGAATTTTTTGAATATTTTCTCATTATTCTAACTCGAAAGTTGGTTCATGTTTAATAATTGGTACACGATTTACCATCGATTCTATTCCAATGTTTCCTTCCTTAGGGAATGTATCTTTATGTTTAACTCCAGCACCATTACAATCCGGCCATCTAAGAATTGCATGTGCAGAACTAGAAGACATAGTAAAAATTATTGTTAAATATCCTTCTCACTCTTTATTTTTCCACTATTAATAATGTACTTTCAAGCTTATTTTACCAGTAACAGATGAAGTCTAACATAACACGACTGTTGATGAAAAAAGGGATGTTCGATTCTAGATAAAATATTATTTCCTTTCTTTATGGCCACAAAATCAAACAGTTTTGCCACTTAATACGCAATTAATTTGTATTATCTTCTTTAAATGTTGGATAATCTGATTCTGATCCATCTGGATTAGCTATAGCAACTCTAATGTTCACATATAATTGTGCCCAGTATCGATGAAGCCATCCATAACCGATATTTATTTCAATACCGTTTAGGGAGTTAGTAAAATTGTTCACTCTCGATTTCATTCATGATTTATTGATGCTAAAATTAAATAATCATTTCAAAAACAACTGTTACACACATACCATAATA
Source organism: Schistocerca serialis cubense (assembly GCF_023864345.2). Taxonomy (NCBI): domain Eukaryota; kingdom Metazoa; phylum Arthropoda; class Insecta; order Orthoptera; family Acrididae; genus Schistocerca; species Schistocerca serialis. The sequence continues at coordinate 728,908,185 of NC_064642.1, forward strand.
GTCAATCAAATTGTCATTATCATCACTTATTGTAATTTTTAAATCCTGAATAGGATCAAAAATAGCAATATCTACATGATAATGTGGTTAATAAATTATTGGTCTTCCAAACTCAGCTTAGGTTTCAATGAAGCAAAAATATCAATTTCTCTATGAAAATGAACCTTATGTTTATTAACATTCCACCAGCCCAATTAAAATTTATATTTATTAATTTGAATAGAATAATTTTAGCAACTTGTTTAGCAACAGTTTTTCGTTAGCTTCAGTAATATGGTAATTGATTCCTAGAAAACTTGCAATATTATCTTCTTTTATGTCTTACTACAACTTAACATGACTCTCAATAGGCTCTCTATTTCAAATTTCATCATCTGTGATATAAACAGGATTTTTCGAATGAATATCTTTCTAAATTTCTGAAACTATACCTAAATATAGGAATTTCTGTTGTTTTCCATCACAATTCAGTTTGTTATTTTACTATATAATATTTGAAGTTAAAAAGGTTGAATAAAAGCTAATTAATTAAACATTTTTATAAATGTCTCTTATTGGAACAGTTAATCTTCTTTAAAGAATAGATGACTTACCACTCACTTGAAATAGACATTCCATTTATATTAATAAAAAGTTATTTGAATAAATGAGACACAGTCGAGGCTTATATAGCACAGCTTGGGAACAAAAAATAAGAATTCCGGAACAGACATTAAAACTGGTGAGCTTTTACTGAATTCTGTTTGCTGTGCAGTCATACTACCAAGTGACTATGGAAAAATTACATTATTAATTGGCAATTATTTTGAAGCTCTAGGACTGTTCAATTGGAATAAAATAAATAATTTGTATGTTTATTCAAAAAAATTCGATCAACCAATGTATCAAGAGTGTATGAGGGGATGTGTCAAAATTGAAGAGAAGCACAATAAAAAATTACTACTTTTATTATTAATGAAAACATTATTATTCTATTAGGTCAATAATTCAGTAGTAGTATTGATGACTTCATTCTTGAAAATCCAGATATTTTTTGATAATATTTCATTAGAAGAAGACATAAAGGAACAGAAAGTTTTTATTTAGCTCAAACTTATTCACAAAAACCAAAACAATTAGTAAGCAATACTCTTATTTTTTGAATATTTTCAGATTAGATGACACAAATTCAAATCATATCTATCATGAGTTAATTGGTGGTGATTTAAAGTTTGATGATTTTCAATCTATTTAGATTTTTAGGATATACATGATGAGAAAGCTGAATGAAAAATGTTCAGAAATAAAAAGTATTTCATTAAATAGTAATATTTTTATCCTTATTAAATGAGTACTTTAAAGATGATATAAGGTAAATGTCAGACCACAGTGATGTTTTACCTGAACACATAAATAGATTTACATTGGCTCTTGGTTATTTAAGACAATAAGAAAAATTAGAAAAAATTGAAGCAAGGATTTGTGAATGTTACAACAATAATTCATGGTCTTGTAATGAACCTAAATTTGGAAAAATATATGTGGTTGTCACTTTTTTCAACGATTTTTATTTAAAATATTTCATTTATTAAAATTTTATAAAGATAATCATTAAACAAGCTACTGGCTAAACCAGTTCCTGCTTGTGCAAGAACGTTAAGCAAAAACATTAATTCTTTATAAATGCTTAATTAATGTTTTTATCTCTAATAAACGTTTGCAAAATACGACCCAGAAGTTGTTGAAAAAGCTAAATGAAATATAAAGGATCCTGAAGAACTGAATTGACAATTCAAGCTTTGGAAAAAACAACCCTGAACAGAAAATGAAAAACATAAAGAAGAGAATTAATCAGTTATTGATGCTACTGAACAAATAAAAGATGAATCAAAGGATTAGCTGATAATGTTTTGAAAGCTACTGAAGAATGTAAAGTAGTGGGAAATCAAATCGTTCTTTATCATCAACATCCCCATATAGAATGTTGAGATTTCTCACCAATTACAAAACTACATTATTGGTCTGAGGCTATTCCTAGTAAGTATGACGTTACATGAAATGAAGCTGAAATTCAGGTTGCATTGAATTAGTAAGAAGAAGAGAGAAAAGATGTTGTTAAAAAATAAAGTAGATGCAGTCATATAAAAAAATAAAAAGAGATAATGTTAAAAAACATTAGGGAAAGGATGTTACAGTATATTTATCATACTGAAGATCCAACGTTTAGATTAAAACTTGTAATTTGTTGGATATTTTGATGTTGATTTACATGAAATAAGTAAAAAATTGATGGAAGGAATATGAATGCAAGGATGGTCTAATGTATCTTTTAACTAAACAACAAGTGACTGTGGATGGTATGGCTGAATAATTTTATTGTGATGATATACAAAATTACACAGATACATTGCACCATTCAGGAGCATTATATTCTAAGAACAACTCAAACAAAATAAACTCGAGTACATGTAAAGAATACACTAATCTGATCAAGTGTATTATTCAAATCTTTTTTCCAAAAGTGTATCAACTATCATCAGATTCAGATTCTTCAGATTAATCAGATGCAAAACAGGTGAAGGTTTAATTTAAAAATTTACAAAAAAAATGGTTGAATATATTTAGATGAATGATGTTAGAGACTGAAGCGTTTGATTAACACTAATATATGGCGAAGGATTAGCTGAAAATAAAAATTGTCATAAGGAAATTTGGAAAAACACAGATGTTAAGAAGCAGATTTAGTGATTTTATTATAAATAATGCCAACAGAACTCTATATTTGATTACATATTTCTATAATTTATCATGTAGGTTATGTAAAAGTGAAAAACATGTAAAAGGTCTACTAAATTGTGTTTCACATAATTCAAAAATGTCAGATATGTATCTACCAGAATGTAACCACTGCAGACAATTTACTAAGCTTGACAAAAGACTAGTACATAGAGATGAGGGACTTAATCCTGTAGAGGAAGAATATGTGATGGCACGTCACATAAATATTAACATTTATATGGGTTGTAAACAGTGAACTATATGTGAAGTGTTAAGTGTGAAACAAAAACTATTTGTAATCACTTAACATAATTAGTATAAAAGAAACAGTTAATGTTCTTGAAACAACTGATATGCAGCAATAATTTAAAAGTAGCCTCTTTATTTAAAACATGTCTATGAAAATAAAAGAGGATGGTTGAGAGACGTGATTGTACAGCTGAGGAGGAAGGACATATTTATGGTACTCACACTGTTTTGTTTCACGATACAGAAGGCAGCTATTCAGTGGCTACACTCTTTTTATGTAAGTTATTCGTTATTCTGCTAAAACAAACTAATTACTGTTATCACAAAATGAATTTCTTTGTAATATTTGTCACCTCAAATGGTCGCACCAGCTTATTATTCTAATAACCATTTGTTTCAGTAATTTGTGCTGTGGGAAGCCCATCTTCTGATGCAACCTCTGGTCGCCCATTACGCGCTGCAGTATTAATTTATTCGTCAAAGTGTTAACAGTAACTGTAAATGCGAGAGATTTCGTTGTAAGAACATTAATTTTCGTTAAAGTTTATTTTTTTAATTTGTACAGACTCCACGAGTTCAGTAAGTTTTATCTTGGCCACTCCATGGCAACAATCGAAATACTCTTGAGCCTTGAGTTGGTACATGAATAACAGCAAACCCCTCAAGAGCCTGTTTCGTGTTTACTTATGCACAGAAGTAAAAGTGACAAGAAATGATAATATCCCTGAGAGAAAAAGTCATACTCTAACAAAAGAAAAATTCACCTGATAAATTAGAAATATACATATAACGTAACACATACAAACAGCAAGACATCTCCTATCATGACCATAAGGAATCAGTACGTCGATATTAAGCTTATTAAGAAATTCAATTAGCTCCAAAAGAAATAATGTACAGTTGGGATGCTAGTTTGAAAAAGAAAACTGCAGCTACTCATGTTAGAGGAATAATATATGGAAAATAAAGATTAGGAGTGGGTGACGATGTTGATGAAAATGATTGGGGATTATAAACATCCTTTTTCTTCTAATAAAATTTATAGTGTTTAAATGAATGTCATGCATGGTACAACATACAACATTACGAACAACATACAGAACAAAATATATGCTGGAAGCATATTTATGCAGGAGAATGGCAGGTCACCTAGATGTTGATAGGAAAGGAAATCAGAAATCAATTTTAGCTCATAACTGAAATTTAGAGACTGAGAATTCTAGAACTGACCCTTTAAGATATGCTGTAGTTTCATCAAAGAAGAAACTTGCAATTGAAGAGCAGAACGAATTAGAAAAATATAGTAAGCCAGTTTTATTGACTATGCTTTTAGCATTTGTTTACAATCGTGAAATAACAAGAGATGAAGCTAATGAATGAAAAGTTAGAATAGATTATTACCATAGCCATATGCAATCTCCAGAATACTGTGAAAATAAAAAACAAATAGATATAAACTGAGAATGAGAATAAACCTTAGTAAGCAAAAGCTATTGAATGAAGCTTTTATGGAGTTATGCAGAATAGAAATATAAAAATTATTAATTCCTATAATTTTTTATCTATATAAGTGAACATTTTTTCAGTTGATTATACTTTGCACCAAGTGGAAAACTAAACGAAAATCTATTAAAATTTAATGAAATAATGAACAGCAACACAGTATTGGACCATGAACTGATGTACAAAAGAAGAATGGTTGGGAGAGTGTCAAAGCAACCAAAAACTGGGGGAAATTTACTTGTTGTATTAGGTATTCCTGGTTGAAAAAGATTATTGAATATCTAACAAAAAAGAATGGAGGTAGCTGATTACCACAACATGAAGATGGTGATACCCTGAACAGTGGATATACATGCCCAGTGGGTTTCCCTAACCTGGCTGCTTTCACCACAGCTTAGGGACCAAAACTGCCATGCCATACTTTGTTATGTAGTACTGGAATCTCTTTGAGTCAGCCACCTATCAATATAGTCATGAATGAGGTGACAAGGGAGGTATTGGATGGTAGTGATTATAGGATGGGCGAAGGAACAAATGAAAATCATTTGTTATGATGACGAAGCTGTTATGCTGGCCAACAGTGAAGGTAGCCTGTAGAAACCTTCACATATTTTTTGCGTGGCCACCAAGAACCTAAATATGGTCATATCCACTCAAGAAACCAAACGTATGACGAAATCTATTGGACCAATTAGATTGAAACTGGAAACAGATGAAATAATTATTCAATGGGTAATGACACTTAAATATCTTGGCATTGAAAAGTCCAGCAGTGGAAATATTGAAATGAAGCTAGAGAACAAGTATTAAGACCAAATAAAGTGGAAGGGTGTTTAAATGTTATTATTTGGGAAAACAAGGGTATAGGAAGACATGAAAAGACAAGAATATTGTAAAAAACAGTGAGACAAGAGATCGAAAACATCAAAATCCAAGAGCTTTGGAAACCAGGGAAAATAAAGTTCTGCGAAGAATTACAGGGAAGAAATTGGGTGACAGAGTGAGCTGAAAACATTAGAAAAGAATGTAAAGTAGACCCCATTAATAAGTGGGTATATAAGAGAAAGTATGAATGGAACGAAAACATAGACAGAATGGATGAATGTAAGACTGTGAAAATCCTAAGAAATAAACTACAGACCGATAAAAGAAATGTTGCTCGTCCAAGCAAAAGCTGGAGCGGGAACCTCAGGTTAGACCCATGGGTACTGAAGGAAACAGGCTTTAGCCCTCGAAAAAAAGAAAAAAATATGCTGGACAGCGAACTATCCTTTATTGCACTAAATCGAAAATTACTCAGAGCCTCTGCAGTAAAGCAGGGTACCACGTCGTTAAAACCCTGGATTTGTGGTGGAACTTGATCCAAACTCCTGTTCACACGCTGCACGACTCTCGGACTACTTCTTTATCTGTGGACCTCTGTTGAAAAGACGTTCCATAACTGCATGAGCAATGGTACGGTTTGCTAGTGAACTGGAAGTAGATGAGGATGCATGCACCTGTCATATCATGACGAGTTGCCTCCAAATGGTAAGAGGCGGTTCTCTAGTCTCAAGACAGAGACTGGATACGTGGTTCCTCCTTTAAACGTCCATGGCCAGCCTAAAACTCTTATGGTGTATAGCGTCAACGATGTTCAGATAAGAAAGCCTTGCTGATGCATATAATGTGTACCCATAGTCTAGGCGCCATCAGCGAAAGCCCCATAAAACAGGAGCAGACATCCCCGCTCCATTTCCCAGGACCTCTGGCTAAGATACTCCTAGATGTTCACTGCCTTCTGGGCCTTTGCCTTCAAGACCTTTAGGTGTGGTAACCACGACATTTTGGAGTCAAATTTGAGGCCCAGGAACCTCACAGTGTTTAAAATAGAGCATGGTGTTCCACATAAACATAACAAGTGTATTAAATGTACGATTCGAATAATTAAAATGAAAACACACAACACACTTTTCTACTGAAAACTCAAAACCTGTGTTTGCAGGCCATAGCTCCAACCTCTGTGCTGCAAGCTGCTACTGACGAGTCACTGTTGCATCACTGGAAGAGAGGAACAGAAAAACACAAAATCGTCCACAAATGAGGAGCACTGTAGAGGTCTTCCTGTAGCAGATGTGATAGTGTTTATGGCTAAGGCAAAGTGGGTAACACTTGAAAAAGTGCATAAGCAACATAATTCTGCCGCTCAAAACCATCAGACAGCACAACACCAACTCTGGGCCTAAAAGCGCTTAGACAGAAAGGATATTATGAAGACCGGAAGGTGGCCACGGAAGCCCCACTGGTGCAGCTGCCCTAAAATACTGTGTCACCAAGATGTGTCGTACACATTACTAATGCCAAAGAATACACCGAAACATTGATGTTTACATAGAAAAGCCTGCTGGATAGGTGCCCCTAGCAGCGTCAGGTTGTCAACAGTGGATGGAAATATCCGGAATCGACACTGACACTGGCTAAGGAGTTGTCAGTTCTCGAACATCGAGACTAGACGATAATTAACCATTTGTTCCATGATCCTTCCTACACAGATCGTTAAGTCGACGCCCTGATGACTTCTGGAACACGTTCGGTCCTTTACTGGCTTTAGGACAGATATCAACTGCCTCTCTCGACGACCTGGGAACATGACCTGTTTGCCATATCAAAACATTCTAGGAGGATATCTTTCGGCGCTGCTGCCAAATGTCGAAGCACGTCTAAGTGTAGGAGACATGCATTTATATGCACCATAAGTTATCAGACATGGTTGTGATCAGGTGCAGTACCATTAGTCTCAGATACTGTCGAATACAGCTCCCATATTGAGAAAGAGCACTTGCAAAACTCAGAATTGTTTGATCTGAAGTCCAATTTGCCCCTCTATGAGCGCTGGCTACTGGCTGGTATTGGCAGCAGTTGCAAAATGCACCATCACCGTCTCGGTGTTGTTCATAGACACCAATGTTTCAGCAGTGGTTGAACTGGTAAACGTCTTTAATTGACATAAATCCTGTTGGCAGCTTCCCCTACACCTTTAGAAACATTGGAACGGGTAACGGATTCCAGGAAAGTTTACCACGAGCTTTTCTTGCTCTCCTTCTCTTTGTATCGACCTTTCTTTGGCTCTGTAAAATTTGAGGGTTGTGAGGCTGTCAGCAGTTGAAAGACCTTTAAACAGAGCGCCCCCTGCCCTGATCCGGATTGCTGAGTGGCACTTATCGGTTCACCATGGTACAGGATGCGTCCTAAGATGATCTGAGGCCTATAGTATGGGTACATAGCCTCATGATGGGTCATTCATGTTAGCAGTTCACCCATTCCTGGACGCTTTTGCCGTGTTCTCAGTCAGCTGGCTGACCAGCATCCAGGTTGACTGGATGACTATCCATTTCGGTGGCTCCCTTTCAAGTAATGGTGCAGCCAGTAAAGTGACCAACAATATATAGTGGTCACTGGAATAAAGGCCATCAGTTTCTTTCAACTGAGCACAATCTGCGAGGGCTGGCGAGCAGAAAGAGATGCTAATGGCTGATGATGACTCAGTGGTAGACGAGAAACGAGTGGAACTGCCTATGTTGAAGTCACACAGGCCCTTAGGGTCTCCAAGGAACGATCGATATGGCACCAACAGTTCAAGCCCCATGGTACGTTATGGGCGTTGAAGTCACTCACTAGGAAAGATGGGCAGGAGAGTTGTTTTATAAACCTGTTAGAGATTCATAAACTATTACAGCCCACACAGGTAAAGGCAGTTAGCAGATACTGATCGTACAACCCATATGAACTTAGGTTGTAGGTCAGTAATTAAGGAGCGAGCAGAAGAGTATTGTGTGTTAGTGACAAACACAGCAACACCTCCATTACCTCCTTCCCTAATCAGGTATTCCTTGGGTGGAGGATATAACTGCGTGGCACATGAGTATTAGCGACTTTCAGATGTGTTTCTTGTCAAGATAACCATAAGACAGGTACCTGTGCTGGAAGTTTCATTTCCTCCACTAGAGTCTATTACGTTCCACTTCAGTATGGGATCCATTTCTCAAGGGGGTTGCATTTATATGCTGTGTCCCTTCAAGGGTGGGAAGCCCACTTCAGGTGAAGGTTCAGTCTTTGGGTGAGACAGTTGCCTAAGGCAGTCTTCAAACTGAGTTAGCTCTGAAACAGGAACAGTATATCTATCAGGACGATTGACATCCAAATGCTCTGAAGGTGTACTACTCGCTCTCCCCAGTAGGGGAAGCCTGCCATCTGTTTCTTCTTGCCTGGGAGCACTGTTTAGGCATTATCACAACTGCACACACTAGCTCCCTCCGTTTGTGTAGTGGCATCGGCTGTCATAATGGATTATTTAAGAGCAGAAGCGAACGACGTACTGTATGTGGGAGGCCTCATGCCTTACATAGTTTTTTGGCCTCATCGTATATACGATGCACTTCTTTATTTTAAACTCCTGAACCTTCCATTCTTCAAGGAAGACACTGCAGTCCACACAGCTGACAGGGTGATCCTCAGAGCAATTGACACAGTTTTGACGAGATGAACAACCGACTCCTTGGTTGGCATCCATACCACACGTACGACAAGTGGCTTCTCCCTTACATCCTAGAGTAGTGTATCCAAAGAGTTGTCATTTAAAACAGAGCACTGAGTTCAGTACATAGCCCCACTTGCTTCAGCGAAGAAAACTTACTTTCATATCCACTCAGAATAAGTAACGCGGTCGGATTTTACCAGATCACCATCCATCTGTTTATTGACACACTAGAAGACTGAAAAACAACGCTGCATATAGGAATTATACGAGCAGAACGGAAATAGCGGAGGATGAGCGTTATCTTGCTGAAACTTAAGCCCACGATGGTTTGCTGTGAAGGACAATAAACTGGCGAGTAGAATATAGTCGACAATTCGCTGTTCTCTAAGGGTATAACGGCACGGATGACAACCAAATGAGTCTTTCTATGACAATAATAAGCATCCCAGACCATCAGTCGTGATTGTTGAGTCATATGTTGGGCGACTTGCAGGCTGGTATCCCGTTGATATTTGGGGCGTCTCCTGAAAGGGCTTTGCTGGTCATCATGACTCAGACTGAAGAGAAAATCATCACTGAAAACAATTACACTACAGTGAATGAAATTGCAGGCCGAAAATGTATCTAGAGAAGTCATGGATAGCAGTAGGATACCAACGTGATTGTGCCCCCATGTGGCCTGCAACCAGAAGATATTATATGTGGTGCCATTTATTTTCATAGTAGAACGCCACTCGCTGTCATCTGCGGCACCTTCACAGCACAGCTCTTCGTTGACGATATTCTACATTTCCCATAAAAGGTTATATTTTACTGCTTATCCTCGTGTTTCTTTAACCTTACCTTGGGCACCAGTTCCGCCAGATCCCTCCCTAGCTGAGAATGTTTGAAGCGTTGCGGGCAGGGTCCTGAGAATACCTCGAAATTTTTACGATCTTAAGCGCCAATTGGACGTAATTCGTCACAAAAACCCTCAGCAGGACACCCAACAATTCTATGAGTCAGTGCCAAGCCAAATAACTGCTTGCACAAGGGCCAGAGGTGGACCAAGGCATTGCTGGCTAGCTCAATTTGCAAAGCTCTCTCACTTCAATAAATCATCCAATTTTACTGAAATTGTAATCATATATTTATCTATACATATATCAACAGACGTCTGCCGCAGTAAAATGGTATCTTCGTGATGTGCAGGGAGGAGACCCCCCAAGAGGGATCATTGCCGACAAAATTTTATTTAATTAAATTTTTCCACGCATAATGTTCGGCTGTAGCTGGCTTGGGCATACTGTGGTGGAAGGTGCTGGCCGGAAGACCATGGTCGGCACATTCCTGCCACGTGCTCGTCGGTCAGACTCAAGTCCCACGGGTTGGTTGCGCTGACGGGGGTACGCTACTAGCAAGGCGCGTTGGCGGAATCAATCCTCCAATCAAAGACTAATCGGGTGATCACGTGGGGACGCGGCGGGGAGCGGCGAGGGCGGCTTGGAAACAGCTCCGCGCTCTCTTAGCTGCTGACCTCGGCCCCGAGTAGTCGCTCCTCTAGCCTCTGCCTCTCTGATGAGCAGACGGCAACCCCTCTTGGGGCTGCCCGGCCCTACGTAGGCACCACTCTACCATCATTACAAGAATAAACTGGGTCCATTCAACTGAATTAATTTTCATTTTACAACGCCCTCCGCTCCTGACTTCTATCCTGACAAACAAATGGTCTCACAAGTGGGATGCGACCCACCTTACGGTTGTAAAATCAACTCATCAGTTGAGTATGAGTACTACAAAGGGGCCGAGGCTGAGCGAGTAAAGGAAACTAGACCGAACGTGGCGAGGCTGCAGAGCGCCATGCGCGTGCCAGCCGGTTGCCTGCGTTGCAGAATGTGCGTGGCCGCGCACTAGCGCGCCACAAGCACGACGCAGTTCGCCGCCGGACGCGAGCCGAGGAGGGTCCGCGATGCAGTCACGCTCTCCGACGCCGCCACCGCCGCCGCCGCCGCCTTCGCTGTCCGTAGCTGCACGGCTCACCGCCTGCGCCAGGGTCCGGGGTGCGGCCCTCGCGCCGCCCCGCTGTCGCAGCTGTCCGTGCTGCCGCCCGCCGCCTGCTGCGTACGCGCGTGATCAACGCGCCTGCCGCCACTCGTCGACACCGCCGCCGTCCGTCGTCTGCACGCCACCAAATAATGTAAGTCGCTAGCGACGCTACGGTGGTGTAGATGCCCACACTATTGTAACATGCCGATCACCAGGCAGCAATCGGAGGCAGGAGCAGCCGGAGCGGATGAAGATCCCCTCTTGGCGCTGCAGTCCCAGTTAAATCAATTAATTCTAACTAACGCGGAGCATAAGCAACAGATAGGTGATCTTAAAATGGCTTCTCCGCAGTCTAATGTTGCTAAGCCAGTGCTAGTGGAAGAAGAGCCGAAGCAGGTGATTTCACCACACACTAGTGCAGAATCACCTGTGGCACTAGCCATCTCTACTTTGGTGCAGAGCTTCCCAGCAGTAGCGTTTATTCCGGCGTTCGCTGGAAAGCCGCACGAGGATATTCAAACGCTTGTCCAGAATATCCAGGACATTGGAAAGCCTTGCGGTTGGCCAGATGAATTTCTCTTAAACGTGATGAAAATGAAACTCACTGGCGAAGCGCGGAACTACGTGCAGTCGGTCGAGAGGTTGAAAAATGGCCCTACCTTCCAGTCCCTTGCAACAGGGTTGATTGAAAGGTATACAGACAAACGTGGTATTAGTTACTATCGCGACTTGCTTTCCACCATTAAGCAAAAAACGGGTGAAGATTTAGAAGTATTCGCGGACAGGATTAGAAGCGTCGCATGCTACACGTACGCACTAAGTGCCAGTTCTGCTCGTAACGAAGTTCTGTTGGAAGAATCAGAATGTCGTGCGATAGACGTGTTTATTCGTGGCATAAACCCTCAAATAGGGGGCGAAATCAAGGTAGCTTCCCCCCGCACCTTACACGAAGCCGTGTGATTAGCGCTCTAGAGAGAGGAGGCGAGCCGATTTGTGGCCGTCTACGCGCGGCAAAGCGAGCCCCGACGTGTCTTTTCGAACGATACTAAGTGTGGGCGCTGTAGTAGACCAGGACATGTGGCAGAGCAATGTCGCGTGCCATATTGTCATTAGTGCAGGAACATGGGTCACCAAAGCGTGTAGTGTCCAAATAGTAGGCCACTACCGCCTGCAAATTCCAGGCGAAATGCAAACCAACCACAGAATTCGGGAAACGGCAGCGGGGCAGGAAGTGCCACCCCTCCCGGCCCCCGTTAAAAATAGTGACCCCCCTAGCTTATAAGGGAATCACGCAGGTGGCAAGCGTGGTTGTCGATGGTGTTAGAGGCCGCAAACCAATACGCGTGCTAATTGACACAGGCGCACAGATCAGCTTGGCATTTTTATCGAAGAGGGATAAAAGAACATTGCAACCGTCGCGGTACCATATCAGTGGTATTGGTCCCGGCATAGTGAAACCTGATGGCAGCTGTTGCGTTGAGTTCATGTTGGACTCCACAGAATATGCTTTTACGATGGAGGTTGTACGGAACAGGCGCACGGATTACGACATCATCCTGGGAAGTGACTTTCTGTGTCATTTCCAGGGGGTTATTGACTATAGGTTAAATACCGTCCAAATCGGCGACAACGTGCACCGTTTTGGATGTGACTGCACGTTGCTGGCCAGCGGAGCTGGGAAAAAAGGATCCGTATCCCAAGTTTCGGAGTCTCCCGTAACGATGCTTATAGCCGATAATCCCGTGGAGATACCAGAAGGCACAGGAAAGATCCTTTGGGTGCCTGTCGGGATACGTGAATCCGAAGAGGTTCATTTCTTAGTAGATCCACTCTGCCAGAATGAAACTCTTGACCAGATGCAGGTCCACATAAAACGTAGCCTGTGCAAAACGCAGCAAGTACGGAAAGAAAATTGCGTACCCGTGTGTTTAGACAATTTTAGTCACAAGCAAGCCTTAATACCGCGTGGTACAGTATTAGCCAGCTTACAGGTTATCACAGAAGATGAGTTTTCAATGAGAACCCCTTCTATGAAAAAGAAAAAGACTGCTACCATCTCTCAACACCTTTTGACAATCACGTCACATCTGACAGATAAGTTTGAAGCTAAGCTTAGTCACCTCCCATTGCATGAACAAAAGCTAATAAATGAAGTACTGAATGACTATTCATCGCTGTTTGAAGACAGGAAATATTTACCAGCAACAGATCTATTCCAACATGAGATTCCAACCGGAAATGCTAGGCCAATAGCTCAAAAAGGGTACCGAATTCCCTACCATCTTCAGTCAGTGGTAGAGGAAACTATACAACAGCAACTAGAAGCAGGATTAATACAACCCTTTTCTAGTGCGTGGTCTAGCCCAATTGTAGTCGTTCCAAAGAAATCTATAGACGGAGATAAATCCTATCGCCTTTGTGTAGACATGCGAGCAGTAAACAAAGTTACTACTCCAGATCATTATCCATTACCCCGGATCGATGAAACACTCGATCGTCTGGGCAATTACCGGTACTTCACAACATTAGACATGCGCAGTGGGTATCATCAAATTCCAATTGCTCCTCAAGATCGAGCTAAGACGGCTTTTGTAGTTCCTGGTGGCTTATATGAATTCTTAAGGATGCCTTTCGGGCTTCGCAACGCGCCAGTAACCTTTCAGCGATTTGCAGATCTGCTATTACGTGGGTTGAAACCTACTATGTGCCTTGTGTATCTTGATGATATAATTATATTTTCAAAATCCATTGCTGAACATGCTGAACATCTACGCAGTGTACTGTTGCGCTTGCAAAATGCTAATTTAAGCTTAAAATTAGAAAAATGTTCTTTTGCTCAATCACAAGTGCAGTATTTAGGTCATGTCATCAATTCTAGCGGAGTCAAGCCAGATCCACGATTAACTGAAGCAGTAGACACTTTTCGTATACCAACAAATTTAAAGGAATTACAATCCTTCCTTGGCCTTGCAAATTATTACCGCCGTTTTGTTAAAGATTATGCTACTATTACCAAACCACTTACTAAATTGTTGAAAAAGGATACTCCTTTTGTTTGGACGAATGAATGTTCGACCGCCTTTCAAACAGTGAAAACTATTTTAACTAGTTCACCTCTACTTGTTTACCCAGACTTCGCTGAACCTTTTATTTTATCTTGTGACGCATCTGATTTTGCTGTAGGATGTGACCTAAGCCAAGTGCAAGATGGTGAGGAAAAACCCGTTGGGTATGCCTCTCGTCAACTGAATAAAGCAGAAACTAATTACAGTACTACAGAAAAGGAATTGCTTGCCCTTCTTTTAGGAATTAATTATTTTAGATGTTACCTTTATGGTCGCAAGTTTACAGTTCTTACCGATCACTCTGCTCTGCAGTGGTTATTGAATCTTAGAGACCCTAGCAGCAAACTTATGCGCTGGGTCATGAAACTGTCAGAATATGATTTTGAAGTTCGGCACAAGCCTGGTCGGTTGCATCAAAATGCTGATGCGTTAAGTAGAAAAGTGCATGTCATTCAATCAGATGAGGTATCAATTGAAGAGTTAAAAGAAGCACAGCAGGTGGACGTTCAATGACAAAGATACGCCACCTTGCCAGAATTTGAAGTAATAGACGACCTTTTGTATCGAAGAACTCCCCATGGTAATCGTTTGGTAATACCGGAATGCTTGCAGCAACGTATAATACGGCTATGCCATGATACAATCCAAGCATGTCACAGCGGAAAACGCGCAACGAACGCTCGAATTGCGACACGTTATTGGTGGCAATACCGACAACGTTACGTGGACAGGTATGTAAGATCTTGCCTGCCGTGTGCACAACGAGCACAAAATAGGCAGCCGCGAGTGCTGCTGCAAACACTTCCTCAGGCATCTTCACCCTTCGAAATTCTTGCTTTAGATTTCCAAGGTCCTTTTCCACAGTCGCAACAAGGTAACAAATACATTTTGTCTGTTATTGATCACTTTTCACGTTATCTAATTTTGGTTCCCCTCCCCGACACGACAGCTGAAACTGTGGCGAGAGAGTTTGTAAATCGTGTGATACTACCTTTTGGAAGTCGTGATGCTGTTCAGAATCAAAACATGGAGTACAACTCCCTTCCATCCTAAAGCCAACGGTCGCGTTGAACGCGTACACCGTACAATTTGTAAAATGTTATCCTATTATGTTGCAAAAACGCACGCTGATTGGGACAGATATGTACCGTATATTTATTCTGCATACAACACCCGAATACATGAATCCACGCGGTATACCCCTTACGAAGCTGTGTTTGGACGGCCGATGAATTCGCCGTTCGAAATAGGCAAACCACCTCAAGGTGTAGAAATAATGGAAGTAAAAGGTTTAGCCCGCCGGCTAAAAGCGATCTGGTAAAAGGTAAAGAGGAATAATATCAAAGCTACTAATAAACAGTTGCACAGGCAGAACAAAAATGCTGTTTTACCGACTTATCAGACAGGTGTTTTAGTGTTACTACGAAACCCGGCAATCAAAAAGGGACGAACTAAAAAGTTCTCTCCCCGCTTTGAAGGCCCGTATCGGATTGTACTGTTGACCTCACCAGTCAATGCAGAACTGCAATTAACAGATCGTACGGTGATAGTGCACTTTGACCGCCTGCAACCTTACCACGGTAGGGCTGTGTCACCACAACAGGTCGCAACCCCCGATCCGCCTGTGTAGCCTCCACCTCAAGTGGAACAAAGACGAAAGAAAAAACGGAGGAGATTACCTCCACATGGTAGTAGATACCCTTTGCGGAATCGACACCCTTATGGGTTGAGGTCGCGTGATTAATCACGCCTAATTAGAGTTTTATGTTATGTTCTATTGCAGCTTAGTTTAAGTCATTTTCTCCAGGGACTTGGAAGCAAGACGTGCCTGGCCACCACGGAGTTCCCAGCCATTCTCAATTTTCAATTTCCAGTCCTGTCATGTATCTTTGCTCATTTTCATATGTATGATTATGTTTTATGTTTTGCAAGCAATGCCACGCATTAGACGTCACGCAACTGACTTGTTTCAAATGCAACCATTAAACTTGGTGTTGGCAGTACCGCGGCTGCTAACTCCGAATAATGTTCTTCAATGTCCTCTATTGCCATCTATTTGGCAAACCAGTACATGTGGAGTATTTTTACTCCGAGCTTTACTTAATACTTGTTACATTGACGTCTAGTGTATTGTACTATATGTCGTAGTTCTGTATTTGCTGCAGCTAATCGTAAGCAATCGGAACAGATAAAGCCAGGACTTGAAATGTATACGCCTCGTACGCTTTGTTTACGGGACCAGCTATTGGCGGGGCAACACATCAGCTGTCGCCTCCCCTCCTCTCTTCAGCGCTGTCCCTTCTCCTCGCCAAGAACTGGCCAGCGGCCATCATTTTTTCTCAGCCAGTAACAGCGCTCCGCGCGATGACGTATCTTATCACCACGTGCGCTGCCGCCTCCAGCGTCTCAACACGCGGCGCGTCCGAGAAGTTACAAAAACAAGCCGCAAATTACTGCCCCATCCTCCGTGTATGACAGACTACAATGCATTTACCATCATTTTATATAACTAACGGCCTTTAAAAAAAAAAACTCTTATTCTAGATAATTAGCAATTTCTAATTCATCGTTATTTCTTGTACACGCTAAGCGCGTGATATTTGTCGCTGCAGTAGCGGCCGGTCTCTCGCGGCTACACGCCGTCTCACATAACCGCTGACGTGCCGGTGCCTACTCCGCACCTACGCGTGCGCTGCGCACTCGCTAACAGCTTCAAGCTCGTTTCTTTCATGCAGCCGGAAGACAGGGCAAACAAAATTCATTCAAACATCCCAATAAATCTTAACATAAATATTAAGTAGATGTTATTCATTGTTTAAATTCTTTTCCCCGTTTTGTTTCACATTAGCTGGATAAATCACACGAAGTTCTTAACGATTTACATAATTCTGCATATCTTAGTCTGCCAATCCTGTAAGTGAAGTTTCACTACTGCTTTGATTCATTGTATAAGCTACAAACTACAGCCCTAACCCTCTTACACATCGAACTATGAGGACATTTAACGTTATCTTCCTTGGACAAGGCCAGATATGGGCAAACCAATGCAGTGCCACGGGTTTTTCACGCTACTGACGAGGCACAAACGACCAATCGTCCGGGCTGCCGTATATCGGTGGGCGATTGTTCCTTGGTTGCTACGCAGTTGTTTTTGCCCTCCCCATTTATTTTACTCTACCGCCGTGGTCATTGTTCTATCCTGTTTTCCTTCTTCTGTCGATGAGGAGGCCCCTACAACATGTTAGGTACCCTCTTCCGACAGTACCGGTATTTTAATCTTACCACGCATTTACACCGAGATATTGCTCTCCCTTGTTGCAGTCTTGCCCCAAAATATCGGCCGATGATCCATTGTGAGATATGTACTTTGCCTCTAATTAGCCGGTGATGTAAGCGCTACGGGAACTGTGCCTAGTTGTCCTTTCAGTTCAATTTGTTATCGTCAGTTTTAAAACTAACACACACGCAGCCTAGCAGCCAGCCCCAGGTGACCAGTGTTACATGTTAACGTTGAGCGTTCCGACTACTTACAGCATTATTATTATACTTCATTGTGTTTTTATTTTCCTGTCAATATATGTCATTGTGTTTAATTATATTATGCTAGCGCTAGTGAACTATAGTTCATGATTTTCATTTTATGTAGTGTTATGTACTGCGCGCACAAAAAGTGACGCTATTTATGCATGTATGCTGTTCTAGCTTCAGGGCTATTTTTATTGCTTGAACAGTCGACGTTTTCCTAGTACAGCAGGTCGCTAATAACGCCGCTGATACTTTTATTAGATGTATCGCAGGAAACCCATGTGCCTACACTAATTCTTATTGAGTCAGACGGACGCCCTTAGGCCCGCTGAACCACGGTATCGCAGATAGCTCCAATGCACTGCCTACCCCTCAATTATTAGACAGGTTGCTTAGCACTGTCCGCAGGTTGCTCCATTGCCCTGCAAATTATATAATCATCAATCCAAGTCTGCAGATTGCACTAATGCACTGCTGAACTTATTAGTCGAGTCACTCGCAGGTAGCTCATCCGCATCGCGAACTTGTACTTACACGTCACCGAATCCTAGGCTCCTCGGTTGACCACAAAACAATTCATACATCAATTACCGTGAGACAATTTGCACTCACACTACGCCTTTGGCACTCAACCACAAATGAACTGAGCCCCAGACGCTCTTTTATTACGTTTTATACAACGCCATTTTCTTCTACATGGCAATTCCATTGCAAAATCATCAGATTCTGCCAAAGATTCAGATACCGTTCCAGAAATGGCAGCCTTTTCCGTTGCTGAACGGATTAGTTGCTTTTCACCATCTGACAGTGCAAACTGCAGTTTCAAGAACAATGTTGTTATATACACACACTGTCGGATTCTACTGACGTAGTCCCTCATGCACTTCATCAACCGACTAAAAACCAACATCCCCTGACGGATTTCGTATCCGATTCGGAAGTTATGTTCGGGAAATATTCCCCTTATTTTATTTCTTGTCAATTATGATTACTTCAATGTCATGTTTTATTATTATCAATTTATAGTTATGATTAATGTTCGTACACTTTATGATTATACGTTATTTTTGTGTCATATTCGGTATTCCCTTTTAACTTTCATTGTTTCTGGACTGGAAGTATCTCTGATAGCACCTATTGGCCTTCAATTCGTATCCGCCATCAGCTACCATTAGTCACACATTTACACAACACTTCATACGCCCAATAACAACTAACAACACACTCTTACTGTTCATATCCACACTACCTTGGTGTAACTTGTTGATGTTACCAGACCTCTATTGTCATATACTACGTGCATGAACAAGGCTTTTATCGTTTATGCCCTCCGCTCTTCGGAAGGGGAAAGGGAAGTACGTACGTGTGTACGTCATGTTCAGTAACAGTTTCTTTTAATCAACAACGTAATCAATTTACCTGTTGAACACTTAAGTTGTTCTGTTAAAATGGAATCAAACGTCTTTGTGACATCAGCTATTCGTTTATTATTGCTTTGCAATAAACTGTTACTTTTAAGTTGCACTTACAATGTCTTAGTCTCGGACGCAGAACCACTAGCGCTCTCCGACGCTGTTAGCTGAGCTCAGCAGTCTGCCGGCTCAGCGCTGATAAAGCTGCGCTGCGCCGCCTCCACTGCTTCACGCCAGACTCGGTATTCACGAGCAACAGACTCGCTCTCGCTAACATTCATTTCCGACTTCAGTACAGTTAATCTCTCTATTGACCACTTCTGTAAGTAAAGATCCTATGATTTTTGAGTTAACTTGAGTTGTCCTACCCTCATTCGGGTTTTCTACAGCTGAAAAACCACTCAATATTATTTCTGAAATTTATGAAGTACTTCACCTGTATCGCCGTGTCGAGCCTTAGCGGGGTGGGTGCCCCTGCGTAGTGGCCAATGCGTGGGAGGTGCCTAGGCTGTGCAGGTTTACACCGCGATCACAGGATCCCTTCTCATTTTATTCAATAAAAAAGAAAAACTTTCTTCGTACAAAATCTCAAATTAATTAACGACACTTGGCCTTCGTCCCATAGCAGGTTGAAAAATTTTTCCAGCGAGTTACGCTTAGTCTGCGCTGCGTAGCACTGCCTCCGCGTTCAGTGTCTTTTTTGCTGACGCGTGATTGATCAGCGGATACTCAGTGTTGAATTACACCATTGTCTTGCCGCCTTGCTACCCCCACGGCTGCCAAACTGTTGGTTGCCTGCCGTGATTCTACTTCGTGGCCTTCTTCATCAGTAAGCGTGACTGAACGGGTCCATCGTTGCTACTTGCCAGGTAATTATTGCTACAACGCTGTACCCCCTCTGTCATCTCTGAATATCTCATCAAGTAAGCCAGGAAATTTTTACTTGTAGGGTCACTAATACTTTCTCTCGCAGTCGACCGTTATCAACATTGGAAGCTGAAAGCAACCTCCGTTCAAATGGCTGTCAATATATCATTCGCAATGGGAAGCATGTTAATCTCAATGGTCGTCGTCGTCGCCGTTAAGGCGCCTCCATTTCACGTCTACCCTTCCACATCTGGCGTGCTTTTTGGACGTCGTCACAATCTGGTGCATACTCCACATTATGCTATTGTGTTAGCTGATGTCAACATAACATTATTAGAAAAGGAAGACCGTGCCTTATATGATACTGCTCAGCAATTGTCAAAAAATGAAACCTTCTTGACAGAGACGAAGGAACATGAGTTTCTCCGATCTTTGTGGGAAGTGACTAGAATTATTTCAACCCTTCGAAGTCAATGGAACAGTATTAGGGATGCAGTACGACTGCCTCGTTTCAAACGAGCCTAGTTGCCCGTTGGAGGTACATTATTAAAATCTGTTCTTGGGACTCCTGACGAAACAGACGCAAAACGCTGAGATTTGGACACACAGCAAGCGCTTTCGGAAACACAAGTTAATCACGAAGTGTTGGTACATCAACAGGTGCGCCTGACACATCTTGAGAATAACCTGTTAGCCACAACTAGACAAATACAAGCTGTAGCCGACAGATTAACACGACACTATGGTGCACTTGAACAATCCTTTAACCAAGAGTGGACTCATCTTCGCTCGGGATTACGTAATCTAACTATCACATTGGACATTATGAAGACCACGCAGATTCTTTTATTTAATATACACACAGCACAGTTACACGTGCACATGTTACACTCGGCCATTCAACTCGGACTGCAAGGAAGGCTCAATCTACATCTGTTACCCTCAGAGCCCTTCTTGCACATCCTACACAATGTGTCGTCGCAAATTTTGGCCCCTAAAAAATGCTTTATGCCGTGTGGGAGGCAACCTCCCCTATTACTATGCTGCGTTGGAGGTCCGACTTACCCGTAATTCGGACGGTATTCGGATGCGAATGAGGTTGCCAATCTCGTGCGCAAATTGCGAATACGAGTGCTATCAAATATACACTTTTCCAGTCTCTTGGGCTACCCTTCACCACCATGTTGTTTGGCAGATTCAAGAATTTTTAATAGTTAGTCGGGATCGACAAACTCACGCCACTCTCTCTCGCGCAGGACTATCCAGTTGCTTCCATACAACACATTACTTACGTTCCACGCTAATTTTACACACTAACACTACTGAGTGCGAGATGTCACTGTTTTTAGCTGAAACTACTACACCTCCATGTCCTCGTGTTCTAGTCTCACTTCGTCAACCAATAATTCAGCCGGTTGGCAACAGTTTTCTGTTCGCTGTTCCACAGACTGTCACCGCCACCCTGGTGTGCCACCGTTCAATGTCAGAGACTGAATCGTACCGGGTAACTCTGAATAATAGTGGCCTAGTGTATAATAGTTCAAGATGCGACGTATACGCTGCTTCTATGAGGATATCAGCTCAATTGCACTCCACCTTTCATATCACCATTCCCACATTTACCTTATACCTTCCTGAACTCTCTTTTAAACTCCATCACCATGAGAAGCTAAAGAATTTACCGAATACCAATGATTCAGATCTACTCCAATCGATCAATCATCTCCTTACCCAGGAACACAACCAAGTTGCTCTTGACCGAGTGGCCTCACATATTGCTGATTGGCACCAAACCAAGCGATTAACCACCGTTGTATTACCCAGCGATGGTTCGGTAATAATCATTGTAATGATTCTGATTATAGTATCCTGGATACTCTGTAAAATAGGGTTTTGCAAATGTTTCACTTCCTTCCAAGAAGTAGTACCACCCCCACAACCTGAAGGTGAATATCACACCTGAAACTATCTGCCAACCTTGGTGCATGCAATCAGGCATGAACCCTATTAGAATTAAGTTGTAGTCTAGGAGTCAGGTCAATGAACTAATTATATAATGGATTTTTATTTCTATGTAAAGTCTATGGATTCACAATTTAACTGTCGAGTCTTAACCCTCATGTAAGTCATTTTGTTTTCTCTTTAAATTTTTGTCATTTTGTAATGTTCTCATTCACCCACTTGGGCAATTACCATTGTAATCCTAAATTTAAGAACTCAAAGTAAAATTATGGGGAAAAGCCCCTTGTGACTGTTAGGCCTGGGAGCATTCTTTCACCCCCACGAGGGTCGAGTGTTTCAGTGTGCTGTGCTCTGGTGCCCTCATCATCGCCTGGGTACCCACCACCACTGATACCGCCGACACACACTCACAGCATGGCGCCGCCCCACTGCCGTCGCACCAACTTCACAAGTTTGTTTTTCAAGAGCCTTCCTTCAGGCCCTTCAGGCCACTTTGTAACTTTTGCACATACTGATATCACTATGTTATGGGACCCTTCATAATGATCATATATTTTTTAAATGGAATAATCAATTAGCTCATTCATTTTCATCCAGAGAGCCTTCTTCAGAAGGGGAAAGGATGTGCAGGGGGGAGACCCCCCAAGAGGGATCATTGCCGACAAAATTGAATTGAATTAAATTTTTCCACGCATAATGTTCGGCCGTAGCCGGCTTGGGCATACTGTGGTGGAACGTGCTGGCCGGAAGACCATGGTCGGCACATTCCTGCCACGTGCTCCTCGGTCAGACTCAAGTCCCACGGGTTGGTTGCGCTGACGGGGATACGCTACTAGCAAGGCGCGTTGGCGGAATCAATCCTCCAATCAGAGACTAATCGTTTGATCACGTGGGGACGCGGCGGGGAGCGGCGAGGGCGACTTGGAAACAGCTCCGCACTCTCTTAGCTGCTGACCTCGGCCCCGAGTAGTCGCAACTCTAGCCTCTGCCTCTCTGATGAGCAGACGGCAACCCCTCTTGGGGCTGCTCGGCCCTACGTAGGCACCACTGTACCATCATTACAAAAATAAACTAGGTCCATTCCATTGAATTAATTTTCATTTTACAACGCCCTCCGCTCCTGACTTCTATCCTGACGAACAGTGATATGTCGTTTTTTGTGTATTAGAGTATATTTTGTACATTCAGGATATCTCCTATAGCCAAGTAACCTTTCAGTTCTTCCTGAGTAATATCGAAAATATCTCTACCGGACAGAAAACCTTTGCTGTAGACCAAGGCTTTATATCCAATAAAAACAACACCAATCGCTTTTATATAGGTTTATTTCTAGGCAACCGGTGTCGACGTTACACTACGTCATATTCAGGCCAAAACTGCTCCAATACAGTAACCTTCGTGTTACAAATATATCAGCGCCTTTAACTGGTCTCGTAATAGCTATTACGAACATACGTGCTCGTTGGATCACAGTCAGCAATTGTTCCGTTTCATTGGCACATTCCCCAAGGCATTTAGCTAGGTGCAAATTCAGAGAGTGTTTGAACTACAGGTTTCAACCAACAGTGTTCCATTACCCAATCACTTGACTAACTTTAAAGTGGCAGTAAGTACTCTAAACCATTTTGCATACAGAAACGTTAAACTTCCTCAAAACCAACCTCTTTTTTTCACTATTATAAAAACATTCTGATTAGCGGCAGGCATTCTGTTACTAGTACAAATAGTTTTGGAAACCATTCTGAGTCAGGATGGTGGGCAATACAGGCCCTATTGTTGGACTGGGTGTTAGCAGTCCGCCTATATTGCAGGGGAAAGGAAGTGAAAATTTCGAGATTTTCATCTCAGTCCCACGAAAGGCTAGGGAATTACGGGGCTACCCAGCAAGAACACCACACGCGTAGTTAAGTATGGCACAACTGAGGTGCAGCAGGTTCCCCAGAGGTTTTCCGCTAACAACAGTTCCACGTAAATAGCCATACATCCCATCGGCAAGCAGAGCTCCTTGGGACTGAGTCGATACTTTTTGAAAGTTTTTACCATCCTCACTATCAGGGAAGTCAAACAAAGATCTTCACTCCCTGTGGCACACAAAGTCCTACTGCCGCACGTTACAGCTCTTGTTGAAGTGTGCCCAGAGCTTACAGTGACAGAGGACGGGCGGTGATAACCGGTGCCTAGCACAGGAACCCCAGGGTTGCCAAGCGTGTACCCAGCCAAGGAATGCAGAGCCCATCAGGGTTTCTTACACGACTTTATTGTTGAATTCATATTTTCGTTACATATCGCTGTGTACCTGTCGTCTATGGGCAGCGTCTTTGATTAGTTATGAAAACGTTCTCAGTCCTAGGTTCTAACCCCGCCACTTCTTAATTTCGGAATAAATCACCAGTTTTCACAGCAAGACTTCCAGCGTAAGAAGTCGTCCCCAATCTCGAAACGACATTGTTAAAGAGGGTGGAGGAGTGGACAATGGTTCAGGGCACACTTTTGCCCTTGGGGTGGGAAACTGACCCTAAAGGCGGGAGAATAACCAATTATCAACGGCATGAGGGTCCAGAAAGCAATGGAAGCTACTCAGTTAAGGACACATAATGTGTATCCACAGCGCATATGGCCTGTAATTAAAAAAATGTTATGATGATCTCTTCACTGGAAAAAAATTCCAGAGATGTCCCCCATTCAGATCACTGAGGGGGGATGCCAAAGGGAGGTGACCATAAGAGAAAGATTAAGTAACCAACGAAAGGATAATGTCCTACGACTAGGAGAGTGGAAAGTCAGTAGCTTGAACGTGGTAGGGATACTAGAAAATCTGAAAAGGAAAAGTAAAGGTCAGTGAAGTCTGATGGAAAGGTTAAAAGGATTTCTGGACTGATCAGTATGGGGCAATATCAGCAACAGCAGGAAATGACATAACGGGAGTAGGATACGTTATGAATACGAATGTTGGGAAGAGAGTGAGTTACTGTGAACGGTTCAGTGTTATCGTTGTTCTCATCAGAAGTAGTTAGCAGAGAATATGCGCTTGGTACTAGGAATGAGAGAGGAAAGGCGCTAATTGAATTCTGCAATAAATTTCAGCTCGTAATAGCGAATACTCTGTGCAAGAATAACGAGGAAGAATACTTGGTAAAGGTCAGAAGATACAGAAAGTTTTCAGTCAACTACATCATGGTCAGGCAGAAAATCCTAAAGTAGATACTGGTTTGTAAGACGTTCACGAACTGAATTAAAATTCAGTGTGGATGAAATCCCTGTCCTAGCGGGACAGAGCGGATTAGGTTATATTTGTGGAAAGGAGCCTAAATAAGTTGCTGTCAGTTATACTCAACATATAAATTTTATTAGTTAAAACACACAATAACATAAACAAGATTTAAAAACTCTCAAAATTTTAACCACAGAGCTCCCTTGATTTGATTGAAATAAGAAAATGGTGGGTCCAAGACCTAAGAAAGGAATTTAGGTACAGGAGTTCTTCTGGAAGTTTCTCTTCTTTAAAAAAACTTTTTCCTTGAATTCGGCTGATGGCCACACATTAAGCAAGAACAGTGCTACGGCTTAAGGCCAAAGCAAAGATTTTCAGTGTTAATTGTAAATAGGCTGAAACCTGACTGAGGGTCGCATATCATCTAAACAATTTAACAGCTTAAAGCCTAGGAAGAAGAGCTTTCAACTTAACCGGCTGAGGGCCTTAGCTTAAAAGCATTTCATGCAAACTCGGCTAAAGGCCTTATACTAAAGAATAACAATGTTATGACTTGAGGCAAGACCAGGATTTTAAATATTTTAATTTAAGAGAGATCAAAACACAGCTGAAAGCCACACACCATGTCAAAACAATTTTACAGCTCAAGGCCTAGGAAGAAGAGCTTTTAATCTGAATACGCTGAGGGCCTTTGCTTGAAACATTTTATGCAAACTCAGCTGAAGGCCTCATACCCGAAAAAAATTATTGTCTTATAACTTAACTGCAAGAGCAAGATTTTGAATTTTCGGTTTAAGAGAATTTAAAACTCTGCTGAAGGCCTCACACCATGAAGAAAACAATTTAATGAGAAAGAGAAAGAAAGCTTACAATTTTAATAAGCTAAAACTCGGCTGAAGGCCACACAGAGTACTTAAGACGAAAAGAAAATCACTATGTAAAACACGAGGGGAAGGTTCCAAGGGTCGGCCTGGGAAGCAACGCGAACACACGTTTAAGTGAGACAGGCAGCCAGACCGACAAGCTCTTAATCGAAAGGCAACACAACCAAGGGAAGATTCACGACCGATCGACCATCTGCCCGATTTTCAACGGTCAGATCCAACTGCACAGATAATGGAAAATATCGGCCGATGAAGAGTAAACCGAGATACCAATAACTTCAACTGGGCCTCACAAAGATCAAGGAATCAATCATCACTCAAGACGAGCTTAAAAGAATCCAAAACCACAAGTCACAACTGTCAAGTCACTACCGGAGGTTGCAGATTCTAGGCAAGAAAACACACGACTTGTTATCACACGCGTAATGGGCTGAGAAAACAACAACCCACAAATAACGAACAAATCGTAAAAGTCGAGTTTTAAGAACAGGTAACTAATTACTCAACTTGAGGATCCCGCCTCGGAAGAAAGCGAAAAGTCGCTCGAACAGCTAGCACCTCCAGATGGAACAGCGCGTGCCCGCCTCCAAAAGCCCAAGGCTGGCATCGCGCTGTGGAGACTAACCCGCTGCTCAGTTCCAACTAACAAACAAAGTCCAACATCATCCCAACTCGGAAAATGGTGTTCATCCTGAGGATCTAAGACGTCGTCGACCGAGACGACCGTCCGAGCAAACGACCAACGGCAGCCCACCTTCGCCAACATCGGTCCCGGCGAATACTCATACGGACCCGACTGTTGCTGGCTGCTAACTCTTGCCCCACTGATACTGGAGTCAGTGCTCAGCTGACCAAATGTCGCCATGCGACGACCAGCCGATCGACCGACCAACAGCCTTCCGTCTGCGTCGACCACGGTCCCGGCGCTTACTCGCAGTGTCTGGCTTCCGACTTACTGCCGACTCACTGCTCCAGACCCGACTGCACTCCTGGTCCGTGTCCAAGTGAACTGACTTCCTTCGAACGGACGACGTCCCGGAGACACTGGCTCGGACCCAACCATGCAGAGGGAACACAACTAACATATCTGCACAGGCAGGGATCCTACCCAAATACACGTCGTCGTCGAGACGACCGACCGAACGACCAACCAACGGTCGTCCCCTCTGGTACTGGCTGTGTGTACCTTACTGGGGCTTCGTTCCCGACTGAACTGCTGTTGCGTCCCGACCCTCCTCCCGGTCCGTCTCCAACTCATTTCCAGACGCACGACGACCCGGAAATTCTATCGGTCACTCCAGAGACGGTACGACAGTGGACTTATCGACACGCGCTGCTGCCGCCACTCACGGTAAAGCAAGGCAGGAAGTTCATGACGCCAGTAGTGGAATAAGGAAACGAGGCGAATCACTGATGACATTTCTGTCCCGAGTTAAAGTGAAGAAGAATTACATGATCTCCTGAAGGAATGAACGGCCTACTGAGTAACGAATATAGACTGAGTGTTAATCGAAGGAAGATGAAAGTAATGAAAAGTACCAGAAATTAGAATACAGAGAAACTTAACATGAGGACTGATGGTTATGAAGTGGATGAAGTTAAGGACTTCCGCTATCTAGGCAACAATGTAACTCATGACGGGCGGAACAAGGAGGACACCAAAAGCAGACTAGCACTCGCAAAAATGACATTCCTGACGAAGAGACGTCTACTAGTAGCAAACATAAGCATTAAACTGAAGAAGAAATCTCTGAGAATGTACGTTTGTAGCATAACATTCTATGATAACGAAGCATTGACTGTGGAATAAGCGAAACACAAGATAATCCAAGCATTTGAGATTTGGAGCTACAGACTAACGCTGAAGATTGACTAGACCGACAAGGTAATGAATGAGAAGGTTCTACACAGAATCGGGGAGGAAATTAATATATGCAAAACACTGGCAACAAGAAGGGACACAATGGTAGGAAATCTGTTAAGACATCATGGAATAACTTGCTTGATGCTAGAGGGAGCTGTAGAGAGTAATAACTGATTGGAAGACACCCAGCAGATAACTGAAGACATAGGTTACACATCCTACTGTGATATGAAGATGTCGGCACAGAAGAGGAATTTGTGGCGGTCCGCATCAAATCAGTCAAAAGACTGATGACTTAAAAACAAATTATTCCTGTTCAGACAGCAAGTGTGTAGTCATATTAACTGTATAGGGAGTCGGCAGTCACTGGGGAACTCTCTAAGGTGATATACATCGCCCGGCACTGAATTACTCTAAAAGCATTTAAGCTTTTATGATTGATCTTCCAGCTTGAACATTGCCACCTTTCACGTATAACGGCTGTACTACCATCAGTGCCGTTAGAGTTCAGTTTGTATCTTAAGCCAGATGACTCTGTGATACTTTCACCTCTTTTTTTATTGACCAAATAACCTTGTGGTAGACGAGTGTCAGACCACGTAGGTTACAGGCTACCCATGCGTAGGTGCAGAATGTATGTGGCTGGTACCTCGGTACTTCATTTGGATCGCAGTTCCTCATCTTACTGTTAAAACTATCGGGATGGCACGACATTAGTTCATCAATGGGGACTCTTAGCACGCTTGTTGTGCAACTCCTATTTAAGAAGACTAGGGAGATGTTACTGAAACCGCGATCCTCTGTGTTGTAGGGGTACAGCCTATGGTTACCAATCAGAAACGCCCCTAGACAATGGTTCAATCACAGCCAACGAAAAATTTTAAGTTACAAAAGCATCAGCATTGATAACCGAATGATACCAGCATAAAGAGTCACCCTTGATCTGACAAAGGTCTTCCCTACGTGCTGGTGAAGACTTCAGGTGGGAAAATTCCACTAAAAGGCGGAATAATAAATAAAAATCAACGGCATAAGGCTGTAGAAGGTAACATATACTTTCATATTAACCGTTGCATTTATAATAGGGGTCTTTTGGAGTCACCAAACATTCATTCTCTTAAGAAATTGCCTTAGAAATTATTTATTTTAGTTGATATTCTATGTAATCCTTGGAAATACTGTTAGCTTTCGTCAGAAGGAACACTGTTTGTCGCAAGCTACATTATTTGTTTTATTTTATGAATTTTGCAGTCCTGCTTGTATAGTGCATAACAGTCTATATTTTACCAGATTGACGCGTTTACGTAGCTAGATTGACAAAAGCTTTCAATCTACATGGGCACAGGCCTACTGTTTACTGAGAGGTTTGAAGCACTGTTAAAGGTACATCCCAGTACTAAGTTGAATGTGAGTGTATTTTTCATGAACAGAATAAGTATTCGTCTACATCTACATATACATACATACTCCGCAATCCACCATACGGTGCGTGGCGGAGGGTACCTCGTGCCACAACTGTAATCTTCTCTCGTGTTCCATTCCCAAACAGAACGAGGGAAAAATGACTGCCTATATGTCTCTGTAATAGCCCTAATCTCTCTTATCTTATCTTTGTGGTCTTTCCGCGAAATAAAAGTTGGTGGCAGTAAAATTGTACTGCAGTCAGCCTCAAATGCTGGTTCTCTAAATTTCCTCAGTAGCGATTCACGAAAAGAACGCCTCCTTTCTTCTAGAGACTCCCACCCGAGATCCTGATGCATTTCCGTAACACTCGAGTGATGATCAAACCTATCAGTAACAAATCTAGCAGCCCGCCTTAGAATTGCTTCTATGCCCTCCCTCAGTCCGACCTGATAGGGATCCCAAACGCTCGAGCAGTACTCAAGAACAGGTGGTATTAATGTTTTATAAGCGGTCTCCCTTACAGATGAACCACATCTTCCCAAAATTCTACCAATGAACCGAAGACGACTAACCACCTTCCCCACAACTGCCATTACATGCTTGTCCCACTTCATATCGCTCAGCAGTGTTACGCCCAAATATATAATCGACGTGACTGTGTCAAGCGCTACACTACTAATGGAGTATTCAAACATTACGGGATTCTTTTTCCTATTCATCTTCATTAATTTACATCTATCTATATTTCGAGTTAGCTGCCATTATTTACACCAATCACAAATCCTGTCCAAGTTATCTTGTATCCTCCTACAGTCACTCAACGGCGACACTTTCCCGTACACCACAGCACCATCAGCAAACAGCCGCACATTGCTATCCACCCTATCCAACAGATCATTTATCTAGATAGAAAACAACAGCGGACCTACCACACTTCTCTGGGGCACGCCAGATGATACCTTCACCTCCGATGAACACTCACCATCGAGGACAACGTACTGGGTTCTATTACTTAAGTAGTCTCCGAGCCAGTCACATATTTGGGAACCAATCCCATACGCTCGTACCTTAGTTAGGAATCTGCAGTGGGGCAAACGCTTTCCGGAAGTCAAGTAAATTGGCATCCGTGTGATACCCTTCATCCATGGTTCGCAAGATATCATGTGAAAAAAAGGGCGAGTTGCGTTTCGCAGGAATGATGCTTTCTAAAGCCGTGCTGATGCATGGACAGCAACTTCTCTGTCTCAAGGAAATTCATTATATTCGAACTGAGAATATGTTCGAGAATCCTGCAAGAAACCGATGTTAAGGATATTGGTCTGTAATTCTGAGGATGCGTCCTTCTACACTTCTTATATACAGGCGTCACCCGCGATTTTTTCCGGTCGCTCGGGGCTTTACGTTGGACAAGAGATTCGCGATAAATGCAAGTTAAGTAAGGAGTCAATGTAGTAGAGTACTCTCTGTAAAGCCGAATTGGAATCCCATCAGGACCTGGCGATTTATTTATTTTCAACCCATTCAGCTGCTCTACAACCCCAGGGATATCTATCACTATGTCCCCCAATAAGGGAATCTGTACGAGACTCAAACGGCGGTATGTTTGTACGATCCTCCTGGGTGAAAGATGTAAGTAGGCTGTTTAGGTTTTTTTATTGGTAACGCCACCTCTGTATGAAAATCACTGGCTGTGCTGTGTGCAGTCTGTGGCTGCTTTGCATTGTTGTAATACTCGCCATTGTAGTGTTGGGCAGCTGGGCTGTTAACAGCGCGTAGCGTTGCGCAGTTGGAGGTGAGCCGCCAGCAGTGGTGGATGTGGAGAGAGAGATGGGGGGGTTTTGTAATTTGTCATGAACCGCTATATATATTATGACTATTAAGGTAAATACATTGTTTGTTCTCTATTAATATCTTTCATTTGCTAAGTATCCCTATCAGTAGTTAGTGCCTTCCGTAGTTTGAATCTTTTATTTAGCTGGCAGTAGTGGTGCTCGCTGCATTGCAGTAGTTCGAGTAACCAAGATTTTTGTGAGGTAAGTGATTTGTGAAACGTATTGGTTAATGTTAGTCGGGGCCATTCTTTTGTAGGGATTATTGAAAGTCAGATTGCGTTGCGCTAACAAAATATTGTGTGTCAATTTAAGCACAGTCCTGTGTAAATTGTTCAAAGGGGACGTTTCAAAGATTTCTCGTTTTGCTGTCTTCCGTTGCCAGGTCAGACTCTTCAGTGAGTGACTGGATGGAACCCTCCGACCCGCTTACCGATTTTACGTAAGGACAGAATTTCCTTGGGTTCTCAGCAAGATCTTTTGCTAAGGTACGACGGTGGTAGTGGTAGCATTCTTTGCGGATCGCTCTTTTTACAGCAGCACGAATCTCTACTAACTTTTGCCTGTCCTCATTCTCCCGATCTTACTTGTACCGCGAGTGCAACTGTCTTTGTTTCCTGAGCATTCTCCGAATTGCGCTGTTAAATCACGGTGGGTCTTTTCCGACAGTAACCCACTATTTTGGCACATACTTGTCCAATGCGTGATTTACAATGTGTTTAAAATTTGACCATAATTCTTCCACGTCCATCGTACCGGAAGTAAATGAAATCGATTCATTTACTAAGTGGGATGCTAACAACTGCTTATCTGCTCTTTCTAGTAAGAATACTCTCCTAGCCTTCTTGATCGACTTTTTAACTGTCGTAACCATAGTCGTAATGACATCATGATCACTAATCCCTATGTCAACACTGACACCGTCGATGAGATCTAGTCCGTTCGTGGCTACCAGATCTAAAATATTTGCATTACGCGTTGGCTGTCGATTGAGCTGCTCAAGACAGTTTTCGGATAATGTGTTCTAATGTAATTCACACGACGGCTTGTCTGTAACACCTGTAATGAATCCATAGACATCCCAGTCCATACTAGGTAGGTTGAAGGTGCCTCCGACTAATATAGCATGATCTGGGTACTTCTGCGATACAGAGTGTAGACTCCGTCTGAATGATTCTAAAACTATCACGGTGGAACCTGGTGGCCAGTAATAACACCCAACAATCAACTTTATTTCTCCTAGTCCTGTTAAACGTGTCCAGGTAACTTCACAATCACACTCTATTTCGACCTCAGTAGACACAACATTTTTGTCAGCTGCAATGAAGACACCACCTCCTACTGTGTCTAATCTGTCTTTCCGATACACGTTCCTACCCTCACTAAATATTTCAGAAATTCCTATCTCAGGGTTCAGCCAGGTCTCAGTCCCGAGAATAATTTGCGCACCACACGCTTCCTGGCGGGCAGTCAATTCAGGAACTTTATTCCAAACACTCTGAAAATTTACTGCTAATATCTTGATAGCTGAAGTGTCTTTACACTGAGCGTGTTCTGATATCCCTGCCTGCACGTGGACTGGTGAGTGTTCATCAGGACACCTCGCACTACTGCCTAGCCTAAAATAACACCATGTACACGCCACAAGTACTCTGCTACCCGAGTAGCCGCTTCCTTTGTGTTGTGCACCCTTGACCTATCTAGGGGCGTCCTACTATTCCCTACCCAATAGCGCAAGTCTAGAAATCTGCAGCCAAGACCCGTCACAGAGTCGACGAAGCCTCTGGTTGAGACCCTTTACTCGGCTCCAAACCAAAGAATCCCCGATCCACTCTGGGAACGATGCTGCAAATAGAGAGCTCTGCTTGCACTCCACGTGCGAGGCCAGCGGTCTTCACCAAATCCGCCAGCCGCCTGTATGAACTGAGGATCGCCTCAGAACCCAAGCGACAGGCATCATTGGTGCCGAAGGGAGCAACTACTTGCAGATGACTGCACCCCGTACGCTCGATAGCCGCAGGCAACGCCGCTTCCACATCTTGGATGCGGCCCCCCGGCAGACAAACCGAGTGCATGTTGGAATTCTTTCCAGCCCTGTACGCTGTTTCCCTAAGGGGCTTCAAGTTACTATTATCCCGCAGTGGAACATAATTATATACCATACTGCATATAACGGCATAAGAACATCTGAAGTCAGTACGAGTGATCAAAACTTTAAATCATTTATTGCTGAATGGCCTGAAGAAGGAACTAGCTCTGGTCAAGAAGACAGCCGAGATTCAGATTGATGATCATCAGTATAATGTACTAATGTATTCTCGTGTCGCGGGTAAAACAAGCGGGAGAGAATGCGATGATACAGGAAGAATGCCATGATACAGACTACAAAACTGGTGATTTCCTTTTCAGGCATGGTGGAATTCAATACCGTAAATCACTGTCACCAGGCTGCAGAAAACGAATACACATTATCATTAAAATTCCATCTCGTCCAGTAATAGATAGTGTAACGAAACATAAAGGAAGGCCAACTCTAAATGAAGGCTTCCACGGCCTGAGAAATTTTGTTATCTGCACTTTCGTCTGAAAGACTGAAAGACAATTTGACAGTTGTACGTTGTGTGGCCATAAAGAACAAATTCGTGACAAAATAGCACCACTGTAAATGAAAGTCGTAAAGGCACCATTATTCTATAATGAATGTACATCAGGAGTTGATACTCTTGACGAAAAGGCAAGTATATACTCTTGGAAGGGACAACCAAGAAGATGATATTTTGTCTAATGGCGAAACGTATTCGATGTAATAGCAATAAATATCTTGAACTTATTTTCACATTAACGTCCCAACTATATGGAAGTCAGATCTGATAAATCACAAAACTTTTCTCATACGGCGAGGAGAATCAACAAGCCACGCCACCAAAATAAAGCTCTACAAGCCACGGCGTATTGAGGAATTAGTAGCCAACCGTCGAAGATTGTGTATCACCAAATGGAAGATGCCTTATGGACCCACATCTCTAAGACAGAAAAACGGTCAATCATTCTGCAGAGTCACAAAAATGTTTTCTAAGAACCTAATGGAATTATTTCTGAAGTGTCTTAGCTATAATGCGAACATCCTGTAGCGTGGGTTTGTAAAACTGACAGTTATCCAAATCTGGGAAATTATAACATAATTTTTATCCTAAAATAAAAGTCATAACATCATACCAAATACTTTCTTATTCATTCTGTGTCATCAATTCCTTCATAACTTTATAATACTTCCTTTAATAGCAACATTTATTGATTGTTTTAAGGTAGGGGCCTTCCAGAACCCTCTCGTGCATTTTTGCTACTCCATGCCATCTATGCATACTAGGGTTAATATTACATAGCATGAGTGAATAAAATGTATGGCCAGTTATTGAAAAAAGAGCCACGATGATCTGTTTATTGGCCAAAGATTACAGATTAGACTCTCTTTTGGAAATGATGAAGAGGGCATCCAACTGGGAGGTGACTGTGAGAGAAAGATTGAATAAACAACTGCAGGGTAACAGTCAACGAGTTGCAACATGGAATCTTAAGGGCTTGAATGTGATGGGGAACTTAGCAGATATTGAAAGACTCCGTTTGGATACAGTGTGTGGTTCAGCGAAGTGTGTGGATCGGTAAAGTGAAATGGAGAGAAGATAAGAATTTCTGGTCTGACGAATATAGGATCAATAGCAATAGAAGTTAGTGTAATGGGAGTGGGAATATTTACTAATAAGAGGGTAGGGAAAAGAGTGATTTACGCGAGCAATAATAGTGAACACATATATGCCAATTCATATTCCTACATTTCCGGATTTACACGGTGCCCCTTTACAGACTGTTAACGAAGTTCCGATCATACAGAATAGATTTACGCATATGCGAGTGTCTCGAAGACTTCTTGGCCATCAGAAACCAGCACGTTTTGCTCGACGGTGAGTATTCATGAGCAGCACGAGTGCCCCAGGGAAGTGTTATCCTCGACATACATAAATTATCTGACTAATAGGGTGAGCAGCAATTCGCTGCTACTTCCTGATGACGCTGTGATATGCCTGAAGATGTTGTTGATTAGCTGTATGAGGATGCATAATTCTTAGTTCATGTGATATACAGCAAATTGTTGTAGGTGTGGAAAAATGTTAAGTTAATGCAGGTGAGTAGGAAAAACAGTTCCATAATAATGGAATAGGGCATTGTTAATTTGCTGCTTGACACAGTCAAGTCGGTTGTATATCTAGACATAATGTTGGAATGCAACGAGCACTTATGGCGTTACTGGCCGGAGTGGCCGTGCGGTACTAGGCGCTACAGTCTGGAGCTGATCGACCGCTACGGTCGCAGGTTCGAATCCTGCCTCTGGCATGGATGTGTGTGATGTCCTTAGGTTATTTAGGTTTAATTACTTCTAAGTTCTAGGCGACTGATGACCTCAGAAGTTAAGTTGCATAGTGCTCAGAGCCATTTGAACCAACTTATGGCGTTAGCAGCGAAGGCGAATGGTCGACTTCGGTTTATGGGGAGAACTTTAGGAAAGCGTAGCTAATACGTAGAAGAAACCAGTTACAGAATGCCAGTGCAAGCAATTTCTGGGAACTACTCTAGTGTTTGGGGTCCCCACCAGATCGATTAAAACAAATACATCGAGGTCAGTAGGTTCGATCAACACATGAGTATTACAGAGATGCTAAGTGAGCTAATACGGGAATCCCTGGAGGGAAGAGGACATATTCTAATCTGCGCACCACTCTCGGAAAAATTGAGAGATGCTGCATTTTAAGCTGACTGCAGACCTATTCTACTACTGCCAACACACATTTCGCGGTAAGGACCATGAAATGAGATAGAAAATATTGGGCTCGTAGGTGCGATAATAGACAGTCGTTTTTCCATTTCTCTTTTTGCGAATGGAATGGGAAAAGAAACGACTAATAATGGTACAGGGTACCCGCTGCCATGCACCATTCGGTGACGTATGTATTTTGATGTAGACTTAGATAGCACAAACAGAAGATGAGCTAGAGAAAAACATATGAGGACACTGACCGTGTAACTCGTTATAGTATAAAGGGAGATGAGAATCTGGTGATCGTGGAGGATTGGAACGCTATTGTAGGGGAAACATTAGCGGACAGAGTTATCGAAGAATGTAGCCTCTGTTTCTGAAATGAGACAAAAGGTGAACGTATTTAATTGTGCAATTAATTTCAGCTAGATATAATGAATACATTGTTAAAAATTTTCAAGAGTGGGACTTACACTTGGAAAAGGCCTGGGGATACAGGGAGATAACAGCTGGATTATAACACCATTAGACATAAACACCGATGCCACAGTCTGCTAAATATCTGCAATGTACGCTCTAACGTTGTGAATCGCCATTTCTGGGTACTAAACTACTGGCCCTTAAAATTGCTACACCAAGAAGAAATGCAGATGATAAACGGGTATTCATTGGACAAATATACTATTCTAGAACTGATATGTGATTACAATTTCACGCAGTTTGGGTGCATAGACACTGAGAAATCAGTACCCAGAACAACCACCATTGCCTGTTAAAAAAAAAAAGAAAAATGTTCAAATGTATGTGAAATCTCATGGGACTTAACTGCTAAGGTCATCAGTCCCTAAGCTTAAACACTATTACTGTTACTGTTACTATTACTATTACCCTAAGGACAAACACACACACCCATTCCTGAGGGAGGACTCGAACATCCGCACAGTCCATGTCTGCAGCGCCCTGGACCGCTCGGCTAAACCCGCGCGGCCCTTTGGCCGTAATAACGGCCTTGATACGCCTGGGCATTGAGTCAAATAGAGATTGGATGGCGTGTACAGGTACAGCTGCCCATGCAGTTTCAACACGATACCACAGTTCATCAAGAGTGGTGACTGGCCTATTGTGATGAACCAGTTGCTCGGCCACCATTGAGCAGACATTTTCAGTTGGTGAGAGATCTGGAGAATGTGCTGGCCAGGGCAGGACTCGAACATTTTCTGTATCCAGAAAGGCCTGTACAGGACCTGAAACATGCGGTCGTGCATTATCCTGCTGAAATGTAGGGTTTCTCAGGGATCGAATGAAGGGTAGAGCCACGGGTCGTAACACATCTGAGATGTAACGTCCACTGTTCAAACTGCCGTCAGTGCGAACAAGAGGTGACCGAGACATGTAACCAATGGCACCCCGTACCATCACGCCGAGTGATACGCCAGTATGGCGATGACGAATACACGCTTCCAATGTGCGTTCACCGCGATGTCGCCAAACACGGATGCGACCATAATGATGCTGTAAACAGAACCTGGATTCATCCGAAAAAATGGCGTTTTGCCATTTGTGCACCCAGGTTCGTCGTTGAGTACACCTTAAGCGCTCCTGTCTGTCATGCAGCGTGAATAGTAACCGCAGCCATGGTCCCCGAGCTGATAGTCCATGCTGATGCAAACGTTGTCGAACTGTTCGCGCAGATGGTTGTTGTCTTGCCATCTGTTGACTCAGGGATCGAGACTTGGCTGCACGATCCGTACAGCCATGCGGATAAGATGCCTGTCAACTCGACTGCTAGTGATGCGAGACGGTTGAGATCCAGCACGGCGTTCGTATTACCCTCCTGAACCCACCGATTCACATGTTCTGCTTACAGTCATTGGATTTCTCGACCAACGCAGCAATGTCGCCATACGATAAACCGCCATCACTACAATCCGACCTTTATCAAAATCGGAAACGTGATGGTAGGCATTTCTCCTCCTTACACGAGGCATCACAACAACGTTTCACCAGGCAACGCTGGTCAACTGCTGTTTGTGTATGAGAAATCGGTTGTAAACTTTCCTCATGTCAGCACGTTGTAGGTGTCACCACCGGCGCCAACCTTGTGTGAATGCTCTGAAAAGCTAATCATTTGCATATCACAGCATCTTCTTCCCGTCGGTTAAATTTCGCGTCTGTAGCACGTCATCTTCGTGGTGTAGCAATTTTAATGGCCAGTAGTGTATATATGGCATATCTAAATGTGCATAAACGGGACTTTTTAGAAGTGATATTAAATCTAGTGGGCTTCGTAATAATTTCACAGTTTATGATCTATACTTACGAAATATCCAGTGGGAGTTTAATTCTAGTAGTCTTGTCGCCAGTAAGTAATTTACCTCTTTATAGCAATTTCTGTGATAAATAATTTGCTGACAATCAAACATTCATTGCAGCATATGGGAACGTCACAATACACAGTATTTCTGAACACTACGTATTATTAATTAAACTTTTCACGAATATTTAATAAATTCTATTGAATAATGGGACGTTAAGAAATTATATGAAGTACCTAACAGCACAGTGGCCAGTATGCTGGCATACATACGATGTAACTAACGAGATCGATTGTGGTGGCTTCTTCACAACGGTGCTGCTGATCCATCGTCGATAAGCGCTTACCAGTTTCTCTAATTACTGACGTCAGAATACACCAACTCCATTACTTAATTGAGCTCAGCTCGTATGATAACAACCACGAAATATAATCCTACAACGTTATGAGACGACTACCGAAAATTGAATTGCTGAAACTGCGTTATGTAAAGAATTTAGTATTCAGGAAGTTTTTTGTTATTGTAAGTAGCGCAATAAGTCACTGTTTTCTACGCTTACTTAAGCAGTCTCTATATTTCAATCACTTCCTGAAATAGTTATCGCAGCATTGCCGCAAAGAGGGTTCCCTATCCAGTGGCAACTACGAAACTGGCTACGTTAGAAGTTTTTGCATGTGAGGACTGCGGAAAGCATGCTGGGAAGCTTCCGAATGTCCAGGCCAATGAGGCCAGCGTCCGCACACAAAGAATCCTGGACCACAGTTTTGAAACCCACTCTGTTCAGAGGTCCTGGGACTAGAGGAAGACATGGTTGGTGCTGAGTGCGGTTGTCGCTGGGTTGTTTCTTGGGGCGATGGTTCACGATATTGGCATTAACCGTAGGCGTTTGCAAAATTATTTCACAGGTCATTTGGTTAGGTATTTACGTTTTATTGTTTATTTTTTATCAGTTCAAATTTCGATACTGTTCTGAAAACTGGGAGTGGACGTACGTTATATATGCATTACTAACATTTTGTTAATAGCTAAGAGGCTTGGAACAGAATTCGATATAGTCACTTAACATAAAAATTACTATAGTGATTTCAGTCCATTTTTTCCACTAGTTTAACTTTTTAAGTGATTTGTATCGTGTGTGACGATTTCGTTCATATGACGTGTACGTACTTTTTTTCTACGTAGCACATGTCGTTTGTACACCAAGGAGACATATATTATTCTGTTCATATGTTTCACAAGTCGGTGGTATGAAGTGGTATGTAAATACTCTCCTAGATTTCATTTTCCTAGTCACTGGATTTCTTATTTAAATGCATTAATGTGACTGATATTGTACAGCTACTACACGATCACACAATGCAGTACACAAATTTTGTCTGCACAAGTTGATAAATTCCAGCACTCTCATACGATAATCGTCATCAACGATCGCTTTTATTATTACGAATATTATGTACGTCCTTCTATGGACGAATTTTTTTATGAAGTGTGAAGCTGGTGCTACTTGCGGTGACGGTGTTCGATGTTTTGTGTTGGCTGTTATGATTACAAATCGGGATTCACATCATCAGCACACTTTGATTGTCTATAGGTCGGGTTGCTGAAACACATTAACCATCGCTGGAGTATTACAGATGATTTTTCATACTCACGTTAGGTTTGCATTCTCTATGCTCAGTGTTTACCACTACGCTATTGAAGTAATTGTAAACTGCCGTCGCAACTGCCATTTCTCATGTTGAGGGTGGTTTTCCTTGGTCTGCATTCTGTTATTGGTTATCTTGTGGTGCTATATATAGAGATGTTGACAATTTAGTGGAAAAATATTATTCTTTCTTGCCTTATCAGCTGCTTGCCTTGTGTTCTGCAGTGGGGTAGTGTACTATAGTATAGTATAGTATAGTATAGTATAGAATTGATTATTTTTTCGTGTCTCTCGGTATTCATCACGAGTTATTTGAAATGAAATGTGTATGTGTGCGTGTGTGTGTGTGTGTGTGTGTGTGTGTGTGTGTGTGTGTGTGTATGTCGATGAGGATGAAATGATGATGAAGACAACATCTAGCCTCTGAACAGAGAAAAACTCCGACCCGACCGGAAATCGAACCTAGGTCCCTCCCACGTCATTCTGCTGCGTTGGTGGCTCAGCTATGGAGGCTGACGTTAAGACATGGAGTGGACTATTGTAGCAAGGAGCGGTAGTTTATTAGTACTTGAAATAAGGCTGAGAATTTTAAATTGCTGGAGAAGTCTGACTGTAATGACACTCTTCTCTCTGTCGAAAGTAATGAATAATCAATACGGTAACATCAAAACTCTTAATTGAAATTCTGTGTGTCAGGAGACAGGTAGTGTTACTCTGAGCCAGCCGGCCTGGCCGGCGGATCTAGGCGCTTCAGTCTGGGACCGCGTGACCGCTACGGTCGCAGGTTCGAATCCTGCCTCGGGGGTGGATGTGTGTGATGTCCTTAGGTTAGTTAGGTTTATGTACTTCTAAGTTCTAGGGGACTGATGACCACAGATGTTAAGTCCCGTAATGCTCAGAGCCATTTTTTGTTACTCTGAGGCAGAGTGCACGTGCTTCCAAAGTAGTGTTGACACTCTAGTCTACAAGTATGCCGGTTGTGATGCATTGTCAGATAAGTCCGCGGCTCCTACCGCGTGTCATGTTCAAGTCGAACAGCAGATTGCTAGACCTATTTATTTTCAGGATTTGATGAGAATGTTAGCAGCATAAGAGGACAAAATAAGGGCTAAAGTAACAGAAGAAACTGAATAAGTAAGAACCAACAACAAGATTAGCGCTCTTGAACAATGAAATGGTTCAGACAAATAGAAAGTTGAAACAGAGGCTAAAGCATAAGAACATAATGAAACATTAGATGTTACTGCTGATAGATTAAATGTAAAGGTTTTAGCTATTTTAAGGGATCAACACACTAATGTTAATGCACTAAAAGCATGAGCTCAATGCTGAGAAAAAAATTTAAATCTATCGAGTAAACTGGTTCAGGCACGTTTAATGTCCTCACTAGTCAGCGGAATTGCTTTTTGAGTTTTGTTAAAAGAACTCTGTAGTAGAAAACAAACATCTTACTATAAAGAGGTCAGGTTAAACTAAAAGAAGTGGTGAATGAACATCACAAATCATTAGAAGGAGTACTGCATATTTTACTACCGGAGTGTGTGAAATTTAAGACAAATCTCTCAGAAAGTGTGAATGCTGTTCGACGTCTGGAAGTTGTCAGTCAATTACACAAACAGTTCCATGGGTATGCCATTTTCTGAACTAAAAAAGGAAGATACTGAAGTCTGAAAGAAGAATCCGAAATGTTTTATGCACTGTCCATAGTAACGTTTATTAAAATATATGAACAAACACAAAACATATATCCTCATATTTGAGAAAATAAACCAATTTATCTGAAACTACTTCATTGGATTTGATTCAGTTTAGAAAAAGGCATATTCCAAAAGCACTAATCAAATCATGTCTTCAGAGGAAGACATGCGGACGATTTTGGAATGGTCACAGCCAATGAATTTCATATACGCATTGCACACTTCTCGTGTTAATTCTATTTCGTGTTGTTTTGAAAGATAATCTTCTTCGCAAACTATCTTTCACCTTGTATTTTAAAAAAGTTTTTTGTGAGACGGAGGTTTCGAACACAACCACAGATAGGTCAATAAGAAAATTTGGACATCAACATTCCCTGTAGTTTTGGTTCACAGTATAAATGCAAATTGCATTAAAAGCTTTTCTGATCATAAGAAATTTATATGCAGTAAGAGGCCAACTTTTTGAATATCTGCCTCTCATACAGCTAGTACATATTACCAATTACATCCACTCCATTATGTATAATGTTGTAGAATGTAATTACTTCCAGTTTTTGTTGAGCTCCCGTATCAGCGTAATTTTTTGCTCGTCCACTACAAGATTTACCACTGAGAGATCGACCGGTCCTCTTAAATCGGCGTTACGCTGTCTTCGCCCGTGGGCGCGGAAAGTAGACACTTTCTCGCCAGTGAAGAAAAGAAACACTATCAAAATTATCCACTGCTCGTACTCAGACGAGTTATTGTAAATTTTTGATATTACCTGTTTCCCCTACAAGTTAATCCTTCCACAGAGTTTCGAACATCTTGCACCATATGACATTGTCGAACGCCTTTCTTCAGGCCGACAAATCCTATGAGTGAATCTTGATTTTTTTCAGTATTGCTTACATTATCAAACACAACGTGAGGACCGCATCTCTGATGCCTGTACCTTTCCTAAAGCCAAACTAATCGTCATCTAACAGGCCTTCAGTTTTCATTCCCATTTTTCTGTATATCATTCGTCAGCAGCTTATGCATGAGCTGCGAAGCTAATTGTGTGGTAGTTCTCACACTCATTTGCCCTTGCTGTCCGTGGAATTGCGTCGATTGTATTCTTCCCAAAGCCTGATGTCGCCATTCTCATAGATTACGAGTATATATGTCAACTTG
Organism: Schistocerca serialis cubense; assembly: GCF_023864345.2. NCBI lineage: Eukaryota > Metazoa > Arthropoda > Insecta > Orthoptera > Acrididae > Schistocerca > Schistocerca serialis. The sequence continues at coordinate 728,950,880 of NC_064642.1, forward strand.
AACAGCAGTTCAGCCACTACTTCCCCCCATGACTTGGCGAATTTTATTGGATGTCACCTGCACCTTCTGTCATACTTGATCTCGACGCTCTCAAAGCTTTTCTAAATTCTTATTAGATTCCCTTCCATATCAATTCTAATTTCTTCTTCTATCGCGTCATCATGTCAGACCGGCATCTACGAAGTAGTGGTGGGGAGGGAGGGGGCTAAAGATGCAAACCGGAGAACCTGCCCCGTGCGACAATTTCCAAACTCATATTCTTGAAGAAAGAAAGCTTGTTTCACAAAGCACCTAGCATACTGAACTCTTTGGTCTTCGATTATTCCTATGATTTTGAAAAGTGTCCCAGTAGGTTTTTGAACATTTTTGAACAAATTCTCAATTGACTTCAGACCGAATCATAAGCTTATTTTTGAATGCAATATAGTGTACTTGATGTCTCCGCCATAGTTCTACTTTCCTACTATGAACTCTGGAGATATATGCACGTCTTCCTGTGCAATGCAAGCCAAGTGGCGTTGCTGGATAGATGGCTGACTCACCTTGCTTCTCTCTCAGTGTATTATAGTTTGAATCAAGCGCCACACGGAAACATAACATGCGAAGTAATATTAAGAGCATATTCCTCACACACACGAGTCCTCAACTGATACCATGGACGAGTACATCTCTTTATCCTTTGTCTCATACACAGATTGAGACTCACACAGTACTCACCACGTGGAAGTACTCGTCTCTAATTTCAAGTCCTGCACACGCCATTTCTTAAATATTTCAACTTATAGTACACACGCTAGTAATTCAGCTTAACTTAAGCACACGGAAGTATTTCAACTTATTGCTACACGTGGTTTCATTGTGACCGTTGGTCACTTCCGAAGATTACTACGATCCCATTAATGTTACCTGCCTGACATTTAATTCTCCCCACAAAAGTTCCTGAAATAGAGAAATTATTATTTCAAACTACTCTTAAGTATTCCGCATGCATACCATGTCTCCACTCTTTTGTCTTTATGGAGCACACCTAAGATAGGTCTTAACAACACAAGATCCAGCGGCAGAGTGCCGAAACATGGGCGTCCTTCAGGTTCTCTCGCACCTCTGCCGAAGTGGGGGAGCACCTTGCTACCGTATTGATCAGCCACATTTCAAGCGCTCAAAGCTAAGGTAAATTTCATCTCTTTGGTCCCACCAAAGGTGGCCAAGGATCGTCTCAAAGCTGATCATATATTCACATTCACTATCTGTGGTTAGCAGACGACCATACATTCATTCATTTCACAGATCTCACCAAACTGAATGTAGGGATTTATTTTGTGGGAGTGCATATGTGATCAATTAAATAAATAAATTGTCATTCTTTCCCACACTGGTATCCCGCTTCACTGTATTAATTGAAATTGAGTTATTTTACAAAAAAAATGTGTTGTTCTCACAAAAATAATGAAGTATGTTGTACCTATTTTCAATGTCGGGCGGTACTGTACCCTTTCACCACTGGCTACCCATGCAGAAAAAATGGCACAGTACTCTCCTTGCAATGCGAGGGTAGTTCCGAACATTTTTTTCAGCAAGCTGTATTAGAACAAACGTAGCAAGTCATCAATATAACCAGGAGGAGACCTTAGCCCCTGGTGACCTCAAATAGACGACCAAATGCTGTTACTTTACCAAATTATTGACACAGTTGTTGCATTATTGTACTCTCCACAATCCAGAGTAACGTACACATACAAATTTACAACAATCCACATGACGAATAAAACAATACATCATACAAATAAAAAATAATGTTGGGATCTTCGTTATTTTTATGAGTAATCCAAACTTCACTAATTCTAGGACAAATAAAAAAAAATACTAATTGTAATCATGAAATTTTAAATAGCTCACCATCCAAACACAGAACAAGTAATCCGACATTCATAAATTACATTGTAATGATCTTTTACACGGCAATGTCTAAATACAAAACAAAATCAACAAAAGGAAAAATTGCGTATACTAGCTCGATGTATAATGTCAGGCTCCATACCATTACTCTAAAATATACATCAAACGTACAGAGAAATAAAACTGAGAAGAAAAACAATGATATACACCACAAGTTTCATACTGATTACGTAATATAGTTCATCTAAGACATCATGTCATACCTCATTAACTATCATCACTTAAGCAATTGCCACCACTACTCGACTGTGAGTTTAACCTTATCCTTGTCCACCAGTACAAATACCTGCTGCTGAGCCAGTCAGTCCATCAACTTTGATCAATACACGCAATAAATAGTTAGCAATAAGTGCTTGAATCCACCAGTAGCTCTAGTATCTTACTCTACTGTTCATTTCTCTGTTGTTACACATTTAGACGACAAGAACTTGCATTTCAACTGGCCTTCATTACACTTTAATGTGAAATATCACCACTGTGATATTGCAAATAAGTGGCTTCAGTCAACACACCAACAAGATCATTACTGTCCACGACATCAAAATGCATCAGTTAATTCCGATATTTGTTGTGCAATGCAAACTCTTGTCCCCTGTGACAACCTTACTGACCAATGCAACAAGAGCCGCTACGTTAGTATTACGCCACTGGCTAATAATTAAAGCATCATTGTACCAAATATTCTAATAAACATGTTACGTGTACTTGATAACCCAGAACAAACAAAAAAAAAGCACACTAACTATTCTAAACACAAATGTTAATAAAATACAATTACACTTGCTGTCCCTTCAGGAATGAAACATATAAAAAAATTTACATAATTACAAGTACAAATACATTATTTCCTATCTTGCGAGTCACATGGAATCATTTCTTTCTGTGATTTTCTTGGGGTCATAAAAGTTGCTGACAGGTTCCCTAGAAACACTGTCTCGGTGTCAAAGCTCTCTCATGGTTACCCAGACGAAAGTCTTTAAGTCACTCAAATCGGCATTTTGAACACGCACTGAACAATAAACTGTATCTTACATTGAACACAAATGTCATAGTCACTCTCAGAGTACCATCCACACGAATCTGGTCGTCCAGAAATGGCCCTACAACTACTATTACCCACGGTTCTGTCCTTTCAGTTCATGGTGTAATTAAAAGTCGTAAGTTCCAACAAACAGCACTTATTCCCGCACCAATTAATGAAATGTCTCCTACTACAGACGCTAATGTCAATGTCCCACTTTATTTTCTTGCGTTCATACAATAATTAGTCACCAAACGACAACTGTCCTCTTTAAGTATACCAAGCTTCCCACATGCAATTCACAAAGCACACTTAACAAGTCACTGCCAAAAGTTTATGGATCCCACCGTTCAATGGTCAAGAAAAAACAAAACAATCGTCCTGTCTGCTAAAGACAACATCTTTTCCACCACTCACAACGTGGGAACACCAGTCCATCACTTTCCACCTTATGGAGACATACGAGCAGTCATCTTGTTTCACGGCTCCACAGTCGAGTACTAGTTAATAGTTGCTGGTAAAAAATGCCCGCCGGACTCTGCCGCGCGTCGTTCATTCTGCTGTGGCGCCGCCGCGCGAGCCGTTGAGCAGCAGAAACCACCCGCTGTTGCCCCCGCGGGATACTTTCCCCTGTCGTAAGGGTGGCGGAACTTATGAATGACAGCCAGTGGTATGTGCGTGTCGCCCCAGGCCGTTGACCTGCTGTAGTGGGCGCGTGGAGTGTACCTCGACCGGCAGTGGAGTGGGGAGCGCACCGGCTCTGTTGCCTCTCCCATGCCGACGTCAGCTTGGCTTACGTGGTACGGGTGCGTTCTGTGTAGCCCCTCAGCGCTACGACACCCAATCAGTCAGACCCTTTCGTGCGTCTCGCAACATTACAGACAAAAGGATATTCTTACATTATTTAAATACTCATTGATTACACATATGATCTATTAGATATATTGGTAATAAAAGAATCTTTGTTCTAAAAAACATAAAATTATACACCCTAGTTTTCTACACATACAACATTAACGTTTATCTCTTTTCTACATACAGCCCACACTTTTGCTATTGATTGTACCTGTCGTCCATCATACAAAATAAATATGAAAGAGTAAAAAATAAAAAACAAATGGAATAAGAAACAATCTATACAACTCATAATTACAATATAAAATAGTAGACTACTCTAACATCCTATCACAGTGAAAATATTAGAAACTGTTGATTCTAAAGCTACAACATACAATGCACCTTTGTGCTTGTGACAGACTGAAATTAGTATCTCTTTATATATTTTACCTTTTTATTATATATATCAACATTTCTAGGACATGTATGTACCATCCACATGATGTCAGATCCTGACCTGCCATCGAGTATCATCCAAATCAAACAACACCACAATAATGTTTTGGTTATGGATCAGTAGCATCCCCTTTACAGGAGTGTGCGCATTGATCACACTACTCTACGACTCTCACTCACCAGATATCACATTTTCCTTCTCATTCAATCCATTAATACACTAACAGAATAGGTCTAGAAGTCAGCTAACCTTAACACCACCACACTCACGACAACATACCATACCTTTGCTCCCTTATACTCAACCACATAACACATGAAGCTGTTTCGAAGATAGCTTTCCAGTCTCCGAATTCGTCCTTTCACTCTGGCACCTCTCTCCATCGGCTTACTTCTGCATTCACTTTACCGATTATTCATCCTGCTAAATATCAACTTGGAATTGCGACATTTCATCTAAGAACAAAGAATATACAAATTATTCATCCTGCAAAATAACTGTACACATTCTTGGTACCGTTTTGATTAGTTATACTGGTACCAGGCTTCAACAACAACAACAACAAAAATTAATTTTTTCATATAGCAAATATTATGGTAAGAATTAGATTTACACTTATATTACATCTTACGTCAGTATTCCACAACGTTCACCATCTGGATCTCATACTCCCTTTATGTCCTTCCACGTTGTGCAGTTGTCCTCATCTCTTCATTCGTATTTCGGCTCTCCGTCCGTCGATTACTCCATCATTTCCTGGTCTTCCTTCGCCATTCGCATCAATCTAGATTGCAGCATACACAGGCCTCTCTGTAACATACCTCTAAGACATCTCCACATTATTAGTTCTACTCACCTTTATTTACCACTGTTTCATCACGTCGAATCTCTCTTTATTAATCACACTGCTTCACGTCGCTTCTCTCCTTCAATATCACCTTTATCCACTATTATTTATCACGTCGCTTCTCTATCTACCATCTTTATCCACTCATTAATCACCAAATCGTTTCTGCTTGATCCTTATTCATATGACAAAAATTACGTACATACACCACTCTGTCGACTCCTGTTCAGACTCATTCGACCAGTCTATTCCGTCATACTTCCTGACATCCCACCTGAAAATTGTTATGTTCGATTTGACCCTGCACAACGTTACACACCACAAATAAATACACTGACTATCTACCATAAATTGCCTACTTTCGATCTATCCTTAACTTTTCCTTAATTTGATGTTAGAAGTGTGATGAAGCCCACGAGATTGTTTTCCCTTGATCGTCTAAATCAGTACAGCATTTTCATGGACAACCCGCCTCACTCTGAATGGTCCACTATACACCGTAAAGAATTTGCTGGTTAGGAATCTGTGCTTCTTTGATAATCGATGAGTTTTAATTAGAACCTTGTCTCCTACTGCCAATTCGATCTTACGGATCATTCCTTTCTGCTTCTCTTGCCTATCCTTAGCTGCTTTCTTAATACGCTCTGTCGAAACCTTGACAATTTCTGTGTGCCTCTGCTTTCCTGATCGCGGAAAATCTACATGCTCCCTGACTAGACCTGGTGGTGGTTCATTCTTTAGTACCGTAATTGGTGATAAACCAGTTGCTCCATGTGGTAGCTCGTTGAGGATGTCCTGAAAAACTTTGAGAAAAATACTCGAACTTCTATGTTGCCTATGCCAATAGATCTTTCACAACTTTCCCAGTTCTTTTACCACTCTTTCATTGGGGTTACTTGCAGCATGGTATCGGGATATGAACACCGGTTTTATCCTTCTTCTCTTCGGTGTGGTTAGCCATTGTCTGGATCTATATTGTGGTCCATTGTCAGCTATGAACTTTTCTACAGTTACTACTTCTCGCAAAAAGTTTTTAACGATCGCTGCTGCTGCTACTGTCCTTCCCGTCGCACGTTTCAATGCGGTAAAAGTCACATACTTTGACACCAATTCCACTGCTACTAAAACATATCTATATCCTTGCACTGACTTAGGTAGCGGGCAAAACAAATCTGTTGCTCCGAATTCCGTCAATCTACCTGGCACTATCGGAAAAAGCAGTGCTTTGCATGAGATAGTTAACGATTTTGCCTTCTGGCACGATTTGCAACTACCAAGCAGGTTCTTGATCCTCCTCTCCATACTAATGAAATAAACTGTTTCCCTTAACTTCTTACAGCATTTCCTTGCCCCGTAATGCCCGTAACTTAGGTGCGTGTACCAGATCAGCTTGTTGACTATTTCATTTGGTATACACAACACCCAGTCCTGTTTGTTCGGATTTATACGGTAGAAAAGGACCCCGTTCTGAATTGTATAAAAGCCCGCTATATTGGCATCTAAGTTCGCTCTAACTCTGTCCTTCACCATTCTCCATGATGCGTCTTTATCCTGCTCTTTCGCGATATTAGTGAGTACCGCCCCTATGTATTTCTCGAACGGAACGCCCTGCTTATACAATATATCATATCTGTTCTCGTTTACCTCCTCATCAAAGCATTGACCATAACCTACTGGGTTCCTTGACAACGCATCTGCCACTATATTCTGTGGCCCAGGACCGTAAACTGAAACTCCTGTAAATAGAGTGCCCACCTAGCGAGTCGTCTATGGTTAAGTTTGGCCGACATCAGAAACTGTAGTGACTTGTGATCAGTATAGATTTTAGTATGCCTCCCATACAAATAGTATCTAAACTTACTAAAACCCCATACTATTGCCAAAGCTTCAAGCTCAGTTACCGTGTAATTTCTCTCAGCTTTGCTAAGCACTCGACTCGCAAATGCAATAGGTTGTTGTATTACTTCTCCTCCTTGCTCTTGCTCTTGGAACAGTGTTACCCCAAGTCCACTACAGGAACTGTCCGTGGCCATACAAAACTCTTTCCCTAGGTCTGGATGCCCCAGAAGAGGTGCCGATAGCAGTGCCTTCTTTAACGCCTGATATTCTTCCTGCGCGACAGGGTCCTAATTCCATACCGTTTTCTTTCCAGTCAGCTGACATAGTCTGGGTGCCGCTGCACCCCCAATCTTAATGAATCTCCTGTAAAAATTGATTAATGCTAAATAACCCCGTAGCTGACGTTTTGTTCTTGGCACCGGAAAATCTCTGATTGCTTCGAGTTTCTCTGGATTTGGTCTTATTCCCTCTGGTGTCACAATGTGACCTAGAAACTCGATTTCTCTTCGTCCAAATTCTGTCTTTCCCAAATTCACGGTTACCCCATGTCTCTCCAGTGCACCGAGCAATATGCTTAACGTTCTATTGTGGTCTTCCTAGTTTCTTTCGGCTATCAGGACATCATCCACGTATTGTGTTTCATTAGGAATGACCGTATTTAGCGCTCTGATAAAGGCCGCGGATGATACATTTAACCCAAATGGTAGTTTCCGGAATTGATACGATTTCCCGTAGCACAAGAAAGCAGTGTATTTTCTACACCCCCTATCTAACTCCACCTGCCAGAAACTCATTCTCAAATCAACTGAGCTGAGAACTCAGATCCCGTGGAACTTTTGTAGCAATTCGTCAAGTGTTTCCGGCGGATCTGTCTCTGGCTCTATTATCTTATTAATCCTTCTTGCGTCCAAAACTAATCTAATTGACCCATCCTTTTTTTCAACACAAACTAAGGGGCTGTTGTACGGACTGGTTGCTGGTTCGATAATCCCTTGTTGTAGCATGCTTTCGAGCTCAGCTTCCACTCTTTCTTTGTACACAATAGGTATCGGGTACGCTTGGGCCCTAAACTGTTTATGAGGCTTGACCTTGAATCTATACATAAAATTTCTTATTGTACCCGCAGCATGTTTAAATACCTTTCTACTCTCGTATAAAATTTTCTGCAATTCCCCGTAGACCGTGGTCCCTCGTAAATGCCAGATTTTCTCCCTGATCTCCTCCTCCAAACATTTATGAATTTCCTTCTTCTCTTGTTCGAACCCCGTATTCTGTGCCTTTCTACCGGACTTTACCGCCAGGCATAATGCTAAGTGGCGTTATCTTTAGCATATAAGCAATCGTCGAATCTTAATGTAATTTCCTCCGAATCTCGTTTCAACTCCATCGAACTATTTCTCATGTTAACGACTGCTTTATATTGGTTCAAAAAATTAACGCCTAATATCCCTTCAACAGTTAGAGATGACACAATCGTGAACACTGTACTAAACCTCTTCGCCTGGCACACAAAGTCTACCTGCGCTTGTAACTTCACCTCAATTCCCTTTCCTGTAACGCCCCTCTCACTGTTGTCCTTTGCAATGGCAACGTTGGCAATGGTTTTGTAAGACTACAACACTTAAACACATCTTCCCTCAAAACACTCATTACACTGCCTGTGTCGATGACACAAGGTACGATTATATTATTTATTTCCACGCTAATTATTGGGTGGACTTCACTCCCCACATCTCCTACCTCCTCTAACAGATTCTCCCCTAGTTTTCCGTAATCGATATACCTACTATTTACATCATTAATAGTCCTGGTTTGTACCCGTCTATCATGTAGTCACCTTCTTGTCCCTCCGACATTGTGACAGTGATTGTCCGGTCGTGAACCCAATGACTGCCTATCCTCTCTTCGCCCATCATTTTCATATTCCCTTCTTCTTCCATCTCTGTCCCATCTTCTATTTTCCCGGTTTGCCGGTAGATATCCCCATGAATTCGGCCCCCTATTTCTTCGCCATCTTCCATTTCCGCCATTCCTCTGATTCCATGCTCTCCTGTCATTCTGATAGTTTCTGCCGTTCCTATCCTCGACTCTGTCTGACCTATGAGTCGTGTCGCCGTTCATAATGTTGCTCTCATTACCCAGTTCCTGTAACAAGTGCTGAAATGACGCGGAATCGTCTGAGCCTCTGCCTGCTATCACTGTATCTCTGCGCAATTTCACCGGCAACTTCGTTATACAGATCCTAATGAGCTCCTCAGTTTCGTATGGCACATCCAAATACCTATTTCGTCTCAGCATTTCCTGATAGCACGACACTGGATCTCTTTTACCACCTTCGTTACAATTTGGCATCATCAATACGCTTTGCTTAACCTGGTCCTGCTCACTTTTCGACCACAATTCATTTAAAAACTTGTCACAAAATATCTTGTAGCTACTACAGTCTTTAATAACTTCCTGCATTTTCGATCTAGCCTCGTCCCTCGAATGGTTACACACAAACTTCATTTTGAAGAGCGGTCCCCACGATGAAGGTAATGAATCTTGGAATTGAGACAGCCACAGGCATGGATGTTGGTAATTATCAGGATCCGGAAAACAAGTGTACGTTTGTCCCGACACTAAGTGCCTCCTACATTCTTCTTCTGCATTTATGTTTCCCGATCTTGGACTATACCCAGTTGGGTTTGCTACCTGTTTTATCCGACACAACCGTTCTTCTAATTCTCTGAGTTCGTCTTCCTCTTTCTGCCTATTTTCGTTTTTTGAATTTATCTCACTCTCCCTCTGCAGTCTACCTGGTGGTGTTCCACCTTCGCTTCTGCACGCTAATTGCAACTGTGCTAGTTCTTCCCTATGTTTCCTATTTGTTTCTAAGTGTGCCTCTTTAAACTGTAATAGTGATTGTATCTCCTCCTGGTCGGCATAAACCCCTCGCTGCGTACTGTCAGAGCCTGTTTCGCCTCTTATACTGATCTTTTCTATAACTGCGCTAATCGTATTCATTCTGACCACTACCTCTGCAACTTCATCCCTGTGTTTATTTAGCGCCATTTCCTGCCGGGTGACTTGAGCTTCCACGCTGTCTAATGCCCTTTGTTTATCTGCAAGTAAGTCCTCCACTATCTCTTTGATTCGCTCATCCGGCAACACGTCCCTACGTTCTGTAATATCGCTCTCTATTGCACTTATTCGTACCTCCAAATTATTGGCTTTTTCTTTCACGGCATCACATACTTGCTTCACCGCATCCAGATTCTTCTCCCCCTCATCTAACCGATTATTAACTGCGGACAGACGCTCATCGATAACTGTGTGTAGCTTCCTCATTGCCTCTTTATTTCCCTTATCCATTGCCTTCAATCTTTCCTTATTTGCCTCCAACCTTTCCTAATTTGGTTCCAATCTTTCCTTAGCCTCCCAATCTCTCTCCTTATTATCTCTATTCATCGCTTCCAATCTTTCCTTAGTCTGCCTATCCATTGCTTCCAATCTTTCCTTATTCTCCCTATCTCTCTCCTTATTATCTTTATCCATCCTCTGTAAAAACTGCAGTAGCACATTGTCATTTGCTACTTCCGGTGCGCTCACCTCATTCGCCTGAGAATCCATAGCTTCGCTAAGGGTAGCTGCACTTTCACTACATACCTGACCTAGTCCCGGCTCGCCTGCATCGTCGGGAAAAGCCCCCGTTTGTGGAAAAAGCCCGCCGCATAAAGGATCACCTAGCCGCGGTCCGCTGAACAATTCAGCCCCTTCCGAGTGTTTGCTGTTCTCGCTCATTAACCCAAGGTCGACACCTACTTCCTGCTGCACTGCTACGTTCACCCCAGAATCACTGTTCTCCATGATGACTACACTTTTCGACTGCGACCTAGTTACTACGGACATTACGCAAAAAAAGTTTACACAACGATCTTCCAGCCTTGGACAACGTAGCAAGCGATTACATAAAAAAAATAAAAATCCTCACCAATCCAGAAAGAAATTGCAAACAAAAAAAATTTTACTCCTTAGCGCTATCACAATATATCACATTAAAAAAATCTTAACAACAAACCCTAACAGCAAAATTCCCTGGCAGGGTCGAAATTATGAGAGGCACCCACATGCCTTGCTCATACTATGGCATCAAGCAGTCAGGCCTGCAAGATGAGTGGTCTGCCAAGCGAGTGGATTCATTCTTATTTATCGAGTAACATGAACTCTCGTACTCACAATTAAGTTACAAATTATCCTCATATATGAATAATACACAACGGAAACGCACTTCTGACTATCAGTAATTTACAGAACTCTGACTGTTCACTACTCACTGGCAATACCACATTTTCTTTTTTTCTTTTATTTAACAGCTTTAATCAACACGTGGCCATCGCACTGAATATGAATGGCACACACATTATAAATTCGGGACATCATGACAACATACAATTGGAAGGAAAAATCCACCAATCTTTTTTATTTTCACTATCTTATTTATTCTGATAAATTCTATAACCTAAACACACAAATTCCTTAACCTACGACAATAACACATCAGAAATTCCGCCCAGTGGGCATGGCTCTACATTGGTGATTCTCTACCTTATGGTCTCGTTATTACTTAACGCTACAGTGCAATTACTGGATAGGATGGTGGATCTTTTTTTTGCTATATCTCATACTTCGACTGTCACAACCATCATCACGAAACTTTCCTCCAGACCGAGCGGTACAAAGGGAACACGCATAACCCACTACCTCTGCAACTACCTAGCTACTCTCCCATGCAAACCACACATACCCAAATTACATGACATACACCACACTACAACATGGAATACAACACAATAAATAGTCACAACACTATCACTTTCAGCTTTCCCCCTTCAATTAGAATTTATCCCAGTTTCACACGACACTGCCCCACTTCATAATTCTTCTTTCCTACTATGAACTCTGGAGATATATGCACGTCTTCCTGTGCAATGCACGCCAAGTGGCGTTGCTGGATAGATGGCTGACTCACTGTGCTTCTCTCTCAGAGTATTATAGTTAGAATCAAGTGTCACACGGAAACATAACATGCAAAGTAATATTAAGAGCACATTCCTCACACACGCGAGTCCTCAACTGATACCGTGGAGGAGAACTTTTCTTTATCCTTTGTCTCATACACAGATTGAGACTCACACAGTACTCACCACGTGGATGTACTCGTCTCTAATTTCAAGTCCTGTACACGCCATTTCTTAAATATTTCAACTTATAGTACACACGCTAGTAATTCAGCTTAACTTAAGCACACGGAAGTATTTCAACTTATTGCTACACGTGGTTTCATTGTGACCGTTGGTCACTTCCGAAGATTACTATGATCCCATTAATATTACCTGCCTGACATTTAATTCTCCCCACAAAAGTTCCTGAAATAGAGAAATTATTATTTCAAACTACTCTTAAATATTCCACATGCATACCATGTCTCCACTCTTTTGTCTTTACGGAGCACACCAAAGATAGGTCTTAACAACACAAGATCCAGCGGCAGAGTGCTGAAACATGGCCGTTCTTCAGGTTTTCTCGCACCTCTGCCGAAGTGGGGCAGCACCTTGCTACCGTATTGGTCAGCCACATTTCAAGCGCTCAAAGCTCAGGTAAATCTCATCTCTTTGGTCCCACCAAAGGTGGCCAAAGAATCGTCTCAAAGATGATCATATACTCACATGCACTATCTGCGGTTAGCAGACGACCATACATTCATTCATTTCACAGATCTCACCAAACTGGATGTAGGGATTTATTTTGTGGGAGTGCACATGTGATCAATTAAATAAATAAATTGTCATTCTTTCCTACACTGGTATCCGGCTTCGCTGTATTAATTGAAATTGAGTTATTTTACAAAAAAATGTGTTGTTCTGACAAAAATAATGAAGTATGTTGTACCTATTTTCAATGTCGGGCGGTACTGTACCCTTTCAGTGTGTTAGAAACTGTAAAACCTGTGTTTTACAGCAATTTAACGTTAGGTTATTTTCTACAAGCCGTGAACTTAAGTCATGAACTGCACTGTTTGAAATTGGGTCAATGTTGCACACAACATCCTTTACTATCAAGCTAGTGTCGTCCGCAAACAGAAATATTTTAGAGTTACCCATAATACTAGAGGGCATATTATTTATTTGAATATGGAACAGGAGACGACTCAACACCACTCCCTGGGCACCCCTCCCCCCCCCCCCCCCACTAGACTGTACCCCACTCAGACTCTACATCACAGCCATTCTCAACATTGTGAATAACGACCTTTTACTTCCAAGAAGTTTTTCTAATGTATATCTAACTAGATTATTTTTATCAGCAGATACTTCACAGTTTCCGAAATAATAGGCGTTAGTTCCTTTCAAATTAGGTCATCTAACATAATTTTATGAATTATCTTGTTGTTTACATTGGTTGTGCGATCTTGAGAAATTTTTAATGGCTTTATCTCTTGAGGAGGCAGTACTATGTTGTTAAATATTTTATCTCTGACTTGATAACCATTTAATTTTAGTTCATTCTATATCAAGTCACTCTCTCTATCAATAAAAATATCTAAGTACTATTTCATGTCACCAAAGTTCATGTTGTATAATTCCTCAGCATCTTCCTTTCCATGTGCTTAAAAAGCTGATTTAAACACACCTGACATGAGTCAGCTGGAATGATACTATCTACAAAGGTAGGATTCTTTTAGTTTAAGCCGACCTCTTTGCAGTAACAAACCCGTTTTCTACTACAGAGTTTATTTCACAAAACTCAAAAAGCAATTCCGCTGAACGGTGAGGACATTAAATGTGCCTGAAGCTGATTTTGTTCTTAAGTAAAATTGGTTTTTAATCCAGGAAATAAAGTTATTTATTAAAGTGTCATGTCTATCATGTGAAATGTACTTTCTATTGATAGTTGTTAAAACTATGGTATATATATATATATATATATATATATATATATATATATATGAAAAATACAGCTATATATATATATATATAAAATACAGCTAAATATAAACTGTTTTTTTAAGTCATAACGTTAATGTTTTAAGCAAGTGTAGCATATTAAAATTTCATTCATTGTCACACACCCTCCTTGCACATGCTACCAGTGATGTCTTTTGCCAGATGCTTTCCTTAGTCCAAGCATTGCGTATGTGACGCTAGTACACTAGCTGTACGTTAGTGAGGTGATACCAAATCACAGTAACCATGTTTTGCGTGTTTTAATAATTATGAAATCGAAAGTTTTTATTTTAGTAACGCCTTTCGGCTATATTTTCACATACTTCTCCTACAACATGTGATCCAATAAGTCTAGGACAGATGTGGGGAAGAGGTGAAAGAGATGGGAGAGGGAGAGGAATGGATGTAGAAGGGAGCGAAGGAAAGTGGGGTTGGAGAGAGATGGTTGTGGTGGTGGTGATGGTGGTGGTGGTACAGGGGGGGGGGGGGGGAAGTGGTTGGAGGAAGATGGTAAAATGTGTATATCTCTCCAGGACAGCGTACTTTAAAAATTTTGCACACCAAACCTGTAGAAATATATCCACATTATATCAAAGAAGAAATGCAAGTACCACTAGCATTAAGAAGCTAGGAAAATGACATATCCCACAGGCATATGGAAGATCGAACCATTTCCCTGTCAGTTTATTGAAAGTAGGAGTCTGAAACTATCTATGAAATTTCTATTTTTTAGTGGCACCAGTCATTCAAAACGGATCCATCTTTGTGAATAATATATTTAAAAATCTCTACTCCCTCTGGCAAGCCAAGACCGTAGCTATTACTTTTTGTATTCAAAAGTTGTAAGTCACCTACTTTCCGTGGTGTGTGTTCGAGAAGAAGCAGACGTTTAGCGAAAGTAGAACTGTACACATTCCCCTCCCTCCCCCCTCTCCCCACAACCCCCATCCTTTATCCGCCTTGCACCTTTGTGTTATAACGTCTATGTGCACTGATCAAAGTTCTACAATTGTTTTCCCACAATCACGTTTTGAATGGTAATTTCATATCTGGTGCCGTTTTACTAATTTTAAATATGTACAGAGCTATATATGATATTGTTTTTAATGTAATAGTTTTAATTTCGACATTTTAAAGAAGTATAGTTTCATAAGCTGTCATTCACCACGGCACACCCTCCTTGCACGCACTAGTAGAGCACACGTTGCCAGAAGCTTCTCTTAGGCCAGACATTGCCTACGTGATGCTAGACTACTGACTGTACATTGTGCATGTTTTGATTATTATGGAGGTAAAATTTTATATTTGACTGACACCATCCGGCTGTATTTCAACGTACCTCTGCCACAACGTGTAATCTAGTGAGTCTGAATAACTTTTTGTATTCATGACACAGTATTACTTTACCCAAGGTTGGTCGAATCTAGGGTCCTCTACTGGACGCACGGCAGTTTCAGGCGCTGTTAAGGAGAATTTCATTGCCCAACAGTGCATCGATGGCCTTCAATTCATTTTCAGTAGGACTCCTGGCTTTGATAAGATGATCTTAATCTCTTTCACTCCATATGAATTACATCATTCAATATTTGTAGGTCGGAATTATTAACACTGTTCTCGTATTCATGTAGTAGTCCACTCTTCCATCTGTTATCAGGAGGTGGAATGTGACTCACAATAGAGAAGCAGTTTGCAGGAGTATTCAGTATTGAGCCATTAACAATGTGCATGGAATTCTCAATTTATTCGTGAATCTCTCTTGTGTATAGACTGTTAAACCAGACAAATGCACATTATTCCGTTGTTGAGTATACCAATACCAATACATTTATACAATAGTTAGTATAAATATATGTGCCATAGGATCACATGCTGCTATTAGTGTGAATGTATGACGTTTGCAGTACAGCTGATACTTAGTTGGTGTTTGTTCCCGACAGTTAGTCACGACTTTTCAATACTGCGTTTAGTATATTTACCAAAATTTAGCGGATGAGATGAAACTGTCGTCTTTCTCCTCTTTGCAACTGTTAGGTTATAGAAGTGTCACTATCATGGTATGCTGTGTCAAGTATGTTTTGTTGTCTTATTCTTAGCTGTCATTTGTTATGAACATGGACTCATTTTCAGACTTTATGTCTTCAATTTCTTGAAGTATTAGTTTTCGACTGTTAATTTTCTTCTATTACCAGTTTTTGTAGAGGTCTTTTCCTGCCATTAACCATTTTTAGGTCTGTTTTTGTATGTGTTGGCCTGTCGTTCTTGCCCATAACGTATCTGCAAATGTAGGATAATTGAGGTTTTTCTTAAGTGTCCTTCTGTCTTAAATGAATCTGAAGTCGGATGTTCTACCGGTCTCTCCATTACAGAAAGACAATGAATTACAGTCTTGAAATGTAAGACGATAGACTCCAAATGTGTTGAGACTATGTATGTAATCCTTGTTTCTCCTCAGTTTCTTTCCCATAGAGCTGTTCGTGCTGGATGTTATATTTAGTCCTGTTTTATTGAATGTGTTACAAATCCTTTGAGCTGTTTAATGTAGTAAGTGAGGGTGCCATTTATTTGTTGTTGTAGATATTTTTTGTGCAGTTGTGTTGTGGGTGTATGTGTTTCGTATGACTGAGTTTTATGTGTGTCTGTTTGTTAGTTTCGATCTGTTTGTTGTTGCGTGTTGGGTGTCTCTTCCATTTTTACTTTAACTTTACGGCCTAGTTTGCCTATCATCTTGGTTTTGTATCCATTTTCAATAGTTTTGTTTGACTGTTGGTAGCTCTTTGACTGGAGTTTTTTTCAACCTTTGTAGCATGTAACAGAAACAAGCTTGTTTGCGTGTTGTGCAATGGTTTGATATTTTTGTATATAGGATAGGTGTTCCGGTAGTGGTGAGTTTCCTGTACATGGAAAATTTTCTTGGTTATCGTGTTCGTGTACTGCAATGACTAAGAAATGTATTTTTATGTCGTTTTCTAATTCTGTGGTGAATTTTACCTGTAGTATGTTTGTATTTATTGTGCAACTGTGTGCAGTTGGGTGTTTCATCTACAAGACGTAGATGTCATTTCTCGAAAGATACCAGAACATTAATCGGTATTTTATGGGTTACAATAGGTTTTCAAATGAATTGTTGTCATTGTGATTTAAGAAGGTGTTGTCTAGGAGTCCACTGATATATGGTCATATGGAGGCTCTATCCTGTTGTGACTCGTAAAAAACTTTGTGATTAATTTTAAAATACTTATTATCTCTTCTCCATGTGATTTGGGAATCTCATTTCCCCATTCTAATCATCGTTTGATGATGTCAGTTCTGTGTCATACCGAAATACGTAAGTGTAATGCATATGTTGTTGTATTCGATTTTTATTTTATCTCATCTTTGTTGTGTAAGCGAGTGTTGTTTCCGAATACATAGTGTGGATTCTGAAGGAACTCTAAATGCCAAGATCACCAGCAAAGCATTTATTAGATGTAGATAACAGGTTTCAGCAAGACTATGTTGCGACCTTCAGGTCTTGTGCTTTGAAATATTAAGTCATCTTTTTCCTCAGTACTGTAAGTGCTGTTACAATGTGTATATGTCGTTGTGAAACACTACCTACAGTATTGAGGGAAAGATAATTCAAAGATGGCAAATTGGTCTTGCTGTAACTGGTTAGCTAAAACTGATTAATGCTTTAGTAGTGGTCTTTGCTCTTGAATTTTCTTCAGAGTTCACACCATTGCAGATCGCCCCAGTGTTGATACAATGTCAGTAATTGATATGAATACATAGTGGTGCTATAAGTACGTATTGATGCCGTCAGTTAAATTTACAACTGGCTGTATAGGAATTTCCTGTGTATGAAATTTTGTTAACTTATTTAAAGATGGTGGTTTGTGATTCTTTTGTCTTAGCCATTTCATTTTCAGTCTTCTGGACATGTTGAGAGATACCTTTTGAAAAGGTCTAGGTAGTTTCCTGGTATCACTGCGCTGTATTACTGGTTTCCTATAATATGTCACTCTTTAGAAATTTTAGAGTCTCATGACTGTATTCTTCTAGTTCTTTTATTTCCATAACCCCTATGTCTGTTTCTGTTAGGAGTCCACTGTTGTTTCCAAGTTTTTGCTTTATTTTCCTACCTGTTTTCTCTGTTGTCTTTTGTTTCCTTACGTAATGTTTGTTTTCCATCCTCTGATTATGTATCTAATTGCGTTACCATTAGCTCAGTTTTAAGGCCTAGATCAAAGTTGAGTATTTATTCATTTCTTATTGATTTATTGTGTATACCTTTTCTGTTATTTTATTCTCCACTGTCTTATGTCTGATTTGTGAGCCGACATTGTGTGTTCTAAAGGGTTTCGTTCATGTTTTGTTAACTGTATGTTTGTGAGGTTGAAGTGTCACTTATGAAATGTGACACTTAGGAACAACAGACAAACACACACTTATGAAAAGTGTGTGTTTGTCTGTTGTTTCTAAGATTATCTTTCCAGAAATATGTGTACTTTTTCTTTCCATTAGTGCTTCTATTCATGATGTTATTAAATATTTCTGAGACTTGTAAAAAATTTACTGTGTTTAGACGAATTTTTAGCTGACCAGACCTGAACACACCCATCTCAAAATGTAGATATTTAATATACTGTCCCATAGAATCAACTTCTGCTTTGTGCTTGACATGTTTGGTGGCCAGTGACATACTGTCTACAGAGGCTTACAGATACTTAAGTATTATTTTATGGGAAAGATTAATTTTCTTGAACTTCATAAAGAGTGTAGTCGATGCAGTTTTGCTTTTGGGTTTCAGAATTTGTTGTAGAGCTTATTCAGAAATTCTTAATATGTCACAGAGATATTCATCTTGTGCTGAAGGTTTCATCCTGCCTATTTTTATAACTAATATGTAATTGCAGAAATATGATTCTCTCTTTGCTTAAAACAAATGCTTCTAGGTCAACACTCTAACATCTTTTGTTAAGTTTCATCAACGTGAACTTGTTCATTCAATTTCTGACAGATGACATATAAATAAAGTAATACATTTCTAAAATTATAAACAGAGAAATTATACACCTCAGTACAAAATACTGATATTGGTGTGGCTGTTATTTTGCTGGTACTACATGTACTTTAGAGATTATCGTATTTACATTTAAAATCTACTAGCACAAATAATATACAGCTTAGTGCCACGTACTGTCATTCCTGAAGCATGTGTAACATTTGCTATCCGCTGACATTAAGTTACACTTCATCATCTTCAATTGATCAGGGTTTTACGGCATAGTGTTATACATATTATGTTAGGTCTAAAATTTTGGTAAATAAAGATAACATAAAACTGATAATCCTGATCCGTTGCAGATGGCAAACTGGAGAAATATATTCACTGTACTATAAATGGTAGAGAGCCATATGAACGACATTATGTGATACAAAGATATATATTATTTCTGCCAGCAATTTCGTAAATGTAAATACCATAGTCTCAAAACTATATGTATGAAACGGAACACTTCTTTCATGCTATATGAGAGAAAATAGAACCCACTGAAAACTGTGAAACTTCACTGCCACATGTTTTGATGATAAAGAAGAGATTTTTGTGGATGTAGAAGGCAGAACTGCATTTGCATAGTTATATATTAGGGAACACAAATGATCAGACAGGGAGCTTCAACCATAAGATTGTACTTTATTCCTGTCGGTAGGCGCAATTGTTTTCGTTGAGTTGATCAGTAAACTGTTTTCATGTCTTTTACTAGTGTTTCTGTGGATGAAGGTAAGTAATATGCGAAGCCTAGTATCAAAACTGTCAACTACATGAGGAAGTACCCACTATAAGACAGATGTGCTCTTAATTTTCTACTGTGAATGGCGTGGACTGAATTCTATGAAATGTTTTGCATGTAAGTGTGTCTCATTTTTACCATAATAGAAGTAACATCACTAGGTCCATAATGAACCACTGAGATGCTAGAGAAGTAATTTGAACATAAACATTATTGAATTGGCATTGCATCATAAATAAGAGACTAGTCATAATGAAATGTCTGTAGCACATCTACAGCTATGACAGAATTGTTCTCACGGCTCTCACAGCGTTAGCAAAATAGAGGGTCAAAAATATGTTTCAATGGTGGATAATTTCATGTATACACGCAATGCGTATTAGGCACGGTGAAGTATTCTTTCTTCTGCCACTCATTCTCTTTGTACTACTACATGGCTAGTGCGAGAAATAGAAACCGTTCGTGCGCACAGAGAAAAGTCTGTCAGCACCTGGACCAGAGTTTGAAGGAGATGTGCTTCGCCGCATTGTGTGCATGAAAGTGCTTGTAACACAGTTAGCTAACAGGAGAGTTGCGAAAAGACATCGTGAGTGAGCTGCACAAAATGTATCCTATATTATCTCATATAAATGGAAGAACTATCAGCAGTGGTCAACTTAATATGTGTGAAAGCTATAATTGTGGTATCAATAGTGTGTGCAAGAGATACAAGAAATAGTCATTGATACTTGATAGTAAGTTACAAAGTATAGGAAACTTGACTGGAACTGTAATTATTTAATACTTTCCCAGTATTAAACAATATGTACTTGTTATAATGATTTAAATTGTGATCATACAGGTTAAGCGCACATGGTCATGGTTAGAACTGAATATGGCTAACAGATGCAATGTGTACAATTAACGAAACAATCTGACTGCTGAAAATTAATTTAGTAGCAATAATAATACATTACAATCGATCACTACTTACAAACTGAAGACAAAAATTCCTCTTCCATTTATTTTTCTTTGTCCATCTGTTTAATGAAGAGATTTTCACATATTTTGTGTTTAATATGCTTCCTTTGGAAAAAGTAACATCGTGATATTTATAATGGGATCATTTTCCATATGAAATGGGTTTACAATCTTCTGATTTGTCGTTTGTGAGGTATAAAATGTAGTGATAGTTCCGTTAATATTGGTTTGTGTGTAAGATGGTATGTAACTTATTGATTTATTTTGGGATCCAAGGGATGTCCTTTAACTTTCGTTACACATCTAAAACTCACCCAACGTAAACAGCGACCACATTCCAGTTGGCGAGTGGTAACTCTCATCTCAGTAGGCCGCTTCTGTTGGTTTCTGTGGCGACATTAATTTTTCCATGGTCTTTGGACGAGGTGGTCTCCTGATAAGTAGACTATGCACACATAGCTTAGCTTTTGTATGGAGTTGTATTCATCACCTAATATACTTACGGATCTTGAATTAACCGGAACTTGATTGTACGACTATTGTTGTTGCATAAAGCACTGTTATTAAGAGAAATAAACATTGATACAAGATATTGTTTCTTCAGTATATGAGAGCTGTGGAGGACCATCTACAAAATATATTTTCGAGGCAATGTTAATTTGGGCTTTTTTATGTTAATGATACTGCCATCCTTTAACTATATGTGCCTCTTAAGCAGATTGAACGTATAGTGACCGTAGCTGATATGCTCGGATGGTGGACTCTCCCACAATAACTGCTCAGAAATGGTAATACACGTCAACTGTATAATCTTTGATCCACCGTACGAACTGGAACTGGAAGTTTGACCACATCAGTTTCCAGGAGTTAGCTAATAATCACTCTGAGAATAGAACATAATGCTGTAACTCACCATTACAGATAAGTGTTTTGGCCTCATCTCGTCTGTGGGTCTATTAATTTGTTGGTGATATCACATTTACTTTCAGCACTTCTCGTAATGCTAGAACTAGCACATATAATATCTTACTGAGCGAATTGGTGCAGTGGTTAGCATTTGAACTCGCATTTGGGAGGATAACGGTTCAGATCCACCTTCGGGAATCGTGATTTAGATTTTCCCTAAAACGCTTCAGGCAAATGTCGAGATGGTTCCTTTGAAAGGGCACGGCTGACTTCCTTCCCGATCCTTCCCGAAGTCGATGGCACCAATGACCCCAGTGTTTGGTCCCCTCCCCAAAATCAACCAACCAACCAATCGTTTTTTAATTACATTAGTTAATGTTCGTCACTGCCCTATGATACTTGTCATCTTTTGTAACACCCTCAGCCATAGCTTGGGTGATGTCAGCTTCTGCTCTGCTTCCCCAGAGACAGAGATTCGAAAGTGCAGTTACAAGGTCTAAGACGACAATATAACGTTTGGATCATATCATGTATCTCACAACAATCACATGAAATGTTGCTTTTTTTAATGGTAGGTTTTTCTTTATTGATGCAACAACTATTACTAGTCTCGTATGGGCCCAACAAATTTTCCAATACTGTTGAGTATGTGTAGGCATAGGTTCTTCTAGTGTCTGCCATTTGGAAGGTTCTGTGTCCCCTTAGTTCAGGGAAATTAATCGACATTGACATTTTAGTGGAAACTTGATCTCTGCCCAGTAAACGATTTTTATCAAAGCACAATTTTTCGAGTATTCTGTTGTTGATCGTCATGTAGATGAAGTACAGGAATTATCTTCACTATAATTTATATCTTGGGATGTAGCCTTTGTACAGACAGCATGTTACATTCAACATGACATCCACTAGTGCCGTATGGAAAGATCTAATTCGTTGTGAGCAGGTGTTCCCAGTAGTGGAGAAGCACAGGAACTCACCAGACCTTCTGTGGATAGCTGAATAGCTTCACATGTACTGTGTATACTTTCCGTAAAAATTTTCATCCCCAGTGCTACTTTCTTAGCAATTAGGATGCACTGATGTTTACAGGTCAAAGACATGTGAAGGAATATTTCTAGATTATCAGTAGTGTCGTGTGTTCCAGCTGCTGGCCCTACCTATATACTCTGAATTTTTGTCTTTCCAATCTGGCTCTCAAATGTAGTCCACGTATTTACGTTCTTAAAAAATTTGGTCTCTACGCTTTTTGTCTGTAACACGTTCACATCGCAGTTTCCCAAGAACAAGTTCAAAATTCTGCCACCCCCCCACAGAAAGAGCAACCTCATCTGCGTTGAGTGCGTTGAGACAAAGCTTCATGTTTCCGATAACTGGTTGGCAACTTCCGTACAAATTAACTGAAGTTGGTGCACTTTGTTACAACATGACGTGTACTTGTATGCCCACGTTTTGCTTTATCGATACATACACTTTCATAGGATTTGTCGAACTGGAAAAAGCGTTCGACAAAATAAAATGGTGCAAGCTATTCGAGATTCTGAAAAAAGTAGGGTTAAGCTATAGGGAGAGACGGGTCATATACAATATGTACAACAACCAAGAGGGAATAATAAGAGTGGACGATCAAGAACGAAGTGCTCGTATTAAGAAGGGTGTAAGACAAGGCTGCAGCCTTTCGCCCCTACTCTTCAATCTGTACATCGAGGAAGCAATGATGGAAATAAAAGAAAGGTTCAGGAGTGGAATTAAAATACAAGGTGAAAGGATATCAATGATACGATTCGCTGATGACATTGCTATCCTGAGTGAAAGTGAAGAAGAATTAAATGATATGCTGAACGGAATGAACAGTCTAATGAGTACACAGTATGGTTTGAGAGCAAATCGGAGAATGACGAAGGTAATGAGAAGTAGTAGAAATGAGATCAGCGAGAAACTTAACATCAGTTTGATGGTCATGAAGTCAATGAAGTTAAGGAATTCTGCTACCTAGGCAGTAAAATTACCAATGACGGACGGAGCAAGGAGGACATCAAAAGCAGACTCGCTATGGCAAAAAAGGCATTTCTGGCCAAGAGAAGTCTACTAATATCAGATACCGGCCTTAATTTGAGGAAGAAATTTCTGAGGATGTACGTCTGGAGTACAGCATTATATGGTAGTGAAACATGGACTGTGGGAAAACCGGAACAGAAGAGAATCGAAGCATTTGAGATGTGGTGCTATAGACGAATGTTGAAAATTAGGTGGACTGATAAGGTAAGGAATGAGGAGGTTCTACGCAGAATCGGAGAGGAAAGGAATATGTGGGAAACACTGATAAGGAGAAGAGACAGGATGATAGGACATCTGCTAAGACATGAGGGAATGACTTCCATGGTACTAGAGGGAGCCGTAGAGGTCAAAAACTGTAGAGGATGACAGAGATTGGAATATGTCAAGCAAATAATTGAGGACGTAGGTTGCAAGTGCTACTCTGAGATGAAGAGGTTAGCACAGGAAAGGAATTCGGGGAAAAAAAAAGCATAGAACCTTCTGCCCTCAAGAACCAAGTGTTTCAGTTGAAGCAAATTCCCTGGGGCTTTCAGTAAGTAATGCATCACTTTTTTTCTGAAAGCAGGTTGGTTTTATTCAGGAATTAAATACACTGCTTTCGTCGTAATACACAGTTTTCGTCATGATACACCGTTTTCATCATAATTTCCGTTTACTGTGACGGCTTCACGCCGCCTTGCTAGGAGGCTCTGTGTGGCCTCATGGTGCCAGTGTAAAGGTCGACGTCAGATCCGACATCTGGCTCCAAGTCATACACGTCCTGCTTCCCGCGGAGTGCATCCCTCATTGGACCAAACAGAAGGAAGTCGGCAGGGACGAAATCCGGACTGTAAGGTGCATGAGAAAGAACAGTCCACTGAAATGTGCACTTTTGTTAAGACGCAAACGCTGATGTGGTTTGTTCACTTTCCTGAGGATAGCACATCACACTTCGAAGCAGATCAGTGCGCCTTGAGAGAGGATATCAAATAAGGTAGTCTTCAGAGTAGTAGAACGCTGTCGGTTTGATGTTACCGGATAAGGGTGTGATTTTCAATTTCTTCATTGGAGAAAACGTAGCGTTTGTATTGGAACTTACGGTGGTTTACCTATATGGGTATATGTTTTATTATTTTCTGTCTGTTTTTATCCATTCATTCGCTTACTGCAAAGGTTAGAATGCGGTCTGCCCGCAGCGGTCAAGCCTATGGAGCTAGCGAGGAAAAATATGGAACATTATGAACTGTGATTTATTTTCAAAGAATATTCTTAAGAATTTATTTTATTTACTAGCGATTCATCGAGAACAATAACACATTTAATCACACTATGTAAGCATGGAAGAAGTTGCCAGGGAGTAACTGATGAAATCATAATCAAATTCCTTTTAACAAATTAGAATTTTGTTCACTTTAATAGTGCCTAAAACATTTTTTTAAAGAAACAGATTTAAAACTATAATCAGAAAGCAATCTCTAAATATCAAAGTTACAATTTATTCAGAGGCAGAAAGAAACAAGTTTTGACTGTATGAGCTTTCCGGCAGAGAACCTTGCCGCTTCCTTTTTGACATGGCCGTAGTTACGACCACTCACAACAACCTCTGAAAGACTACACTGGTGCAAATCTACAATACACCAGATAACTTTAAGCTAAATGTTTTAACAATTTACACAAGCACACAAACTACACACCTGCGTAGATAGATGGAAATGGTACAAAACACTAACAATTATAATATTAACCTTGCCACCGAAGGTGCAACTTGGTTCTATCGTCTAAGAAAAGTCTTACGGTGAAAAGGTGGCAACTTCATATTAAAATGATCATTTAAATAAAAGCCCATGGAATGCAATCTTATATAAAATTCTACAAGGTTGGCCAAACAATAGTTAAGGTGCTCTACAGTACACAGATACCGCCTCTCAAAATCATAGGCAATAATATCAACTTTTCCAAATATCAAAAGGTATTTCAGGTACTAGCCCGTTACACTCCAAGCAATAAATTCGTTATCACACCAAATCCGACAAAAGTGACACAGGCAGCTACTAAGGTACGGTAGATTGATAGGGAAATTACCGAATAACCCGAACCGCAGGTTGCTCTAACCAGCCACTACTCCACAAGGGAAAAACGACCACCCAATTTATAAACAAACACCTTCCCGCAGGTGGGCAAACGGAGAAAAATCGTGGGACGACCCCAAAGCAAAACAGCTGGTGATCTCAACAAGAAAACAAGTAGAATTTAACAAGAGTAAATCAAACAAGATATCACCAATAACTTAATTTCTAATAAACTGCGATTTCTCGAGACGAATTGGCGCAGCACCCCCAAAATCGCTCTCCCGAACCGTCCGCTGCCAGCCGCTTCAACGGACGCAGGAAGGCGCGCCGATCTCCCGTCTCACGGCATCGCAGCTCGCAGCCAGACTGATGTCGTGGGTTGACTCCTGTTGCTCTCGTGTCGACCGCGAAGTCACTACACCTCGCTTTAAGGTTGATTCGAATGACAGACATACTAGCACTCTAGATCGACGACAGACACTAACTGCCGAACAAATGTGGACGAGATACAGATTAGCAAGCTGGGGACGAGAGACTGACCCAGACTCACCAACAGGTGAGCTCATAGTGCGCCACCGCCAGAAACGGAGGGCGACTGCTTCACACTACGCGCTGCGGCGCGCTCTTCAAAATAGCAATTTTTACCACGGCTCACATTAATTACCGTACATATATAAAAACTCCTATCGGATATTTCATCGATTTGTGCTATCTCTCTTTTCCAGTCGATGATAGAAAGAGCACATGGGATTCTCTTTAGTGTACTAATATGGTGAAATATTTTAATTCTTATAGTACGAAGTTAACTTCATTTACTTGTTCCTTATTTCACCTGATCTATCTATCTGCGTTACTGGTATCTGTAATACATTGAGGAAGAAAGAAATTTAAGCAGAGCAAACTGGACGCCGTAACAATGTCTTAAAGAAGAACGGGAGGTAAATAGCTTCGAAGATAGATCTAATAATCCAATATTATTTGTTACAGATTCTTCGTGTGTATGAAAAATCGTAAGTCTGACTGTCTGGATTTTGCGTCGGTGAACGTAACTTAGCTGAGTGACTATTGTTGCGCCTCTTTTGCGGCGCCAGCAAATTACCATGGTAATTATTATTCTTGAAATTATAAATTAATCAGTAGAACTGGCAAACGTTCCCCGGACGGTGCCAGATAAATTAAGCATGTATAATAATTAAATGATATAAATCATGTTGCGTAACATACTATAGCACTAATCGTTTTCATTTTTTTCAATTTTGTTTCATGATTGGAGTAACACTGTTTAGAGAAAACCTAGTACAAACATCAAATTGTATGCGTAAATTACTATTTGTTAACCAGAGGAATGTACCAACAACATTTAAGAAGGTAGGAAAGAAGGTAGGAAAGAGCTGCAACTTATAGCTCACATGACTGCACTTGGAATTTCCTCGATAACAAGTAGTATCAGTACCTTACCCTATGCAGTCATAAATTTAAAGGATTTCTCTTAAAGCCTTAGAGTTGGTTTGACAATATTTTGATTTTTTGGAATGTAGATGCAAAAGTTGTGAACAGCAACAATAAGGTGCAATACTGGCGTAGGATACGTAATGCACTGATCAGGAAAATTCTCGCAATGTTTTAAGAATAAAACTCACTTTTATTTCGTATTTATAGCATTCAAAAAGATTTGGTAAATGGAATCAGTTAGAAGCTTGTGTCGAATAATGAAAATAGTTTACAGATACAAAATATCACCGTAGTAGGTGTGACGAAAAGTGAAAGTGACACAGTAAATGTCGATCATATCAATGACATCCAGGAATGTTACAAAAATTCAGTTTATGATTATTACAATAATGTCTTACCTGATGAGACTATCACGAACCCTGTAGACGAGACTAATACCAAAATCTCACCGGGTAGCATTTTCTCTCATGAAGACGGCGAAGGCGCGTTAGTGCGGAATCAGTAAATTACAAATTTTACATGTCACGAGAACTTGTTCGAATGAGATGGAACACGACACGGCGAGGATACAATACGATATTGCGTCATCAGTATATTCAATGCAGGACATGTATAATGACCTCACTGACCTAATGAGGAATTTATGTAATAATTTTTCTACACCACAGACCGAAAAACTTGATGAAAAGTTTCATGATTCTAAAAATGAACAAAAGCAGACATTTGATGACTTTAAGAATTACCCATTATAGAAGTTCAATAGTTTAAATCAAAATCTACGCACTGGCTTTTCTTATGATTTAACTTGCATATATGCAGATAAGGGGAAGAACTTAAAGGTGGAGTTATTCACTGATTTGTTTCGTCGCATAAACCACCTAGACAAAAAGTGATATCTATAAACGAGGCACAAGAGGAAATGGCAGGTACGCTAAGGATCGTGAGTGACGCCCGGTCTCAGATGCAAGAGGTCAGAAACTTGCAAAAACTTAGAGATTATGACAGGTACTGTTAGTGAGTTGCAATCTTCAGGCAAGGATTTGCCGGAAGAACTACAGGATCTGTTTGTCTGCTTGATTAGCAGACGAGGGTCTGTTCCGTCATACGAAGGTCCCCATTTTTTTAAAGAGAGGGTGAGAGAACAAGCCCGTTGTGTTCAACGCAGTTTATCGGAATGTGTTACCCCAGAACTGGACAGAAGCATCTAACATTTGGTTCGTTGTTGGGTACACACAGGGCGATGTTTCATATGGCTGAACGATGCCAAATCTATGAGCAATTCGAACCGACTTTCTTGCTGTTCCACAGAAGTTTAATAAAGGTTATGTCGACAGGTTTTCAAAACCAGAGACAAAAAGAAAGAAATAAGACGTATACCCATGTAGGTAAACCAGCATCACCATGCAGTAGTGAACATGGGGACTGTGGAAGTACTTCGAAGAACACTTAACAAAACCAGGTTTTGGACAAATCGAGTTCCCACGTTGATGTATTGAAAATACCGAAAAGTCGCCTGCCCGCCCACGTTTGGGAAAAGCTGATCGCTACATCGGGCGAAAATGATGTAGATTATTTTATATCTGTACTCGACTCGATTGATCTAGTATACCGTAGCAACCACGCAATATTATTACACAGTGTACACCTCCGCAACAGCAGAGTCGCAACCGCGGTAATAACGAACATGGTTGGCACCAGCATGCCCAATGCATCAACAATAATGCAAGAAATTATTATGGTAAAGGGGGAAATCAAAAGTACAAACGAGATGTCAAAGGAAATCACGAACAGAATTACAATAGACCGGCTTACACCGAACAGGGAGGCTGTGACTAACAAGTGCGCAACGCATCCCCAAGCCGTCCCCAGCAGGAGCCAATAACCAATACAGTAATAGGCAGGAACCGGTCGCAAGTAGACCATCCGACAAACCTCCACCCTGCAATCACAATCAACAGAATAACAATTATGTATCCAGAGGGGGAGGGGGGGGGGGGGAGGGTCAGGCTCAAGGAGAGTTTAATTGCAGGACAATACAGGAGGCGAAATGCCGAGGTCAAACTCACGGCGTGTAGATAGTTGAAGTTTCTCATAATGAAGACTCTAACCTCCCAACTAACTAGGAAAACTCGAACAAGCTGCGATAGGCCCATATGCGCAGACCAATAAAGTGGCTGGGGGGGGGGGGGGGGGGGGGAAGCATGCAATGTATTCTAAATTACCCTCTCAGCTGTGACAAAGGGGTAGATATGAAAGAAGAACTGTGTTGGGGAGATGTTTCAGACAGAGATAATGGGGAGACAGTGCAAGCTGTAATTAATGCACAGATATGTCATCTAGATTTACCAGTGATACCTGACACATGTGCATCGACATATATAATATCACAAGATCTATGTAACAATCTTAACAATCTGCGTAGGCGATGTCATATATCCTCTTTTCAACAACAGAGTTGTCATATTCAGACTACAATGGGGAGAAAGTCAAAAGGAGTGAAATCTCAGGATTTTTTCTCTAACTTGTATTTTTTGGTAGTGGAAAAACTTGTGGTAAACTGTCTCATTGGAATGGATACCTTTAGATAATACAAAGTACAGAGAGACACAGGGCAAGGAAATGTTCTTTTACAATCAAAGAACAGAGTTATCAGTAAATTTAATTAAAACCAACACAGCTGAAAATACACTCAAACCAAGTGCTGATTTCAGAGTAGAATTATCATATCCAAACGTACTGTATACGTGTATAAAGTGTATATTTTCCTGCACGGCACATTTAGCTTTTCCTCAAATCCAATTCCTTTGCCAAAAGGAGAAGCAGCGAGGAATGAAATTTAAAGAATGAGAAATTGGAAGATCATTCTATACCCCATATTGCAGCCCTATTTTAGCTGTCGCCAAGCTCGATGGTGGCGTCAGACTTGTACTTGCCGCCCGAAGTATAAACTTAATGATTATTCCTATCAGGAAACAGCCTGACACTCTTGAAGAACAGATACTGGAATTTCACAATGTTAAATACCTCACTATTATTGATATAAAAGCGTTTTATTGGCAAATAGCATTACTTCAATAGAGTATGAAGTGAATTTTGTGTTTTCCTGTTTGGCTTGATCGTGAGCGCGGGTGTTTTCATTTCCACACTGGGCAAAGTTTTGGCACCAGAATTCCTCTGCTGAGTTACGTTCTATGTTGATGACCTGTTAAAAGCTACTTCTACACGTGAAGTGACAGTTAATTTAACGATATCGAAGTTTGGAAAAGAAAACGTCAAATTTCTGGGTCAAATTATCACGTCACGTGGTATACGACCTAATCCAGGAAAACTTGAAGCGCTCAAACATATCCCACCACCACAGAATAAAAAACAGCTCAAGGCATATTTGGGTTTGGTTTCATTTCTTAGGAAATTCGTTTCCGTTCAGTTACTGAGTAGTGACACATTGCTGGATCTTTTGAAGGAAAACAGTCCATGGATGTGTACTGATTAGTTTCAAGCAAACTTCGGCAAAATAAAGGAAGCCTTACTATAAGCAAACGTACTGCACCATCCCGACCCACCACAGGATGTTTCTTGAGAACAGATGCATCTTCACGGATGCATGCTTCAATGCTTCAGTCAGAGCATTGATGGTGATGATGCGGAATGAAAACCCATGGTAATCAGTTTTGCAAGTCGGACACTTTCTGAATCCAAGCTGTCATATTTAGTGACAGAGCTCGTGATTATCAGGGTTCAATGGGCATTTAAGAAATTTGAGTACTGTTTATGCACACCAGTGTCCACTGTGACCGTCAAGCACTTTCTTTCCTGTTGACATGCAAATTATTACATCGGAGGTTAGCCAGATGGTGTATATGCTTGCAGGAATTCAGTTTTGAAATAGTGTACATCAGGGGTAAACAAAAAATAGTCTCAGACACCTTGTCAATTCTATCTCAGGGGCTTGAGGAATTCTTAGAATTTACAGTACAGGATTCTGAAATTAGGGTTGTGCTTATACAGGACAAGACGCAACGAAAATATAATGCATAGATGCGTAACAGTGTGGAGAAATTGCAATAGAGTGACATGTGACGAAAAAAGATGAGGTCGTAACTGTCTGAAAATAACGACGAGAATTTGAAGAAATCTTTCTCTAGTGACATATTTAAGTATATTGTATACATAGGAGTGGTATCCTTAAGATACGGATTTACAACAGTTCGGTACACTGAATTACACTCACTACTGGCACTTTCAAATAATTAATGTTGACATTTTATATGACATTGCACTGTCAAAGTTCTGCACTTAGTTCAGCAGACACTAATATAGTATTTTTACAAAGATAAAACTAAGTATGCACAAGAGTTCGCACAATTATTCCGTGGGGTGTAGACGATTGATTTCAACAGCAGATAGAAAAAAAAAGAAAACGCTACTGTCCATTCCGTCACCATTCCCTGTAGATTAGTAGCCGCATATCCAGTAGACTTGAGTGATGCAGGGCTAAGAGTAGCTATGATTGCTTGTGTTGATGAATGCATAATAATGATTTTCTTCTCTTTCGTTAGCAATCTGGATTTACTGGCGCGTGAGTCAGACAAATTGTGAGGACAGTGGTTTATGCATCTCATCACGCTGTATGTGTGTTTATTGTCCTTTCAACCCTGCAATTAAAGAAAATTATTTTGATTTTTATTCTATGTAAGGTAATACTGTGCATGAACTCAAAGATTAAGAGAGTTACCTACTCAAGACAAATCTGTAAGAGATAAGTAGCCTTTGAATGATGAGAGAAAATGTCAGTTATCGTGTGATTAAAATGTCATAAGATGTTGTTATATACACCCTACTGTGTATTTAAAATGTCATGGGGTGTTGTTATAGACGTCCTGAGGGAGAAAATGAAATCTTTTGAAGAACATACAGTGGACTTGAAACTTTTCTTTCTGCGCAAGATATATACATTATAATGAATCTAGATTTAATACGTATCAATTGTACGATATATGCACATAACGTGTCAGAATCACGTAGATATAGGCTTATGTACGCTAGGGTTATATCAAATGACATTTAACTGTACTGCCTATTTTGTACATGGTATATGAGACCATATGTGTATTGACAAAACAGATGTCAAGAGGAACTATTCAATTATCAAACGTTTGGCGAGTGCTGTAAAAAGGTTACATTTACGTGTGGTACAGTGGGTGAAGATGAGGTTGCTTGCAATGTGCAATACGTTTTCGGGACGTTTGTAGCGGTAAGGGATGCTAAACTTCGCTACAATGGGCCATAGAAGGTGGAAACGCTTATTGACTTACCTGAAATTTGGTGAGATCTCGACATGACGCTGACATGAAATCGTTATCGTACGTTTCAGTGTCTGCAGCAGCTGTACTCATTCTCCCATGAGTAAACAATGCAAATCGTTTGCATTCTCTGTTAAATAAGAAGCCGAATTCTTTGCCTAGCTCTGGACGTTCACCTTTCATTATTATATATTGGAGTTGGTTGCTGTTCACTGTCACATAAAAGTCATAATAAACTCGTTTCATCCCAGACTTACATAAGCCACGAATCATCACAACTTTTACATTGTCCTAAAATCTTGTCCTCCGTCGCATCGTAACAGGTGCGGCAGTCAATGTTTATTTCTCAAAACATAGCACAGTTTTCTTTTCTATCACAGTAAAAATGAGACATTTCTCTCAAAATTGTCCAAATTTCTTCCGAAATACCTGGATTGCGCTTAAAATATTAGTCTAATTTTGAAGCTTTGAACGATAGGGCAAAGGAATATTGTGCTTTCTCAAATACGTATAAGCTTTTCGAGATAGGACCTTTAAAGTAAGCTCTGTGGCAGAGTCCTGGGGACTCCATTTCATCCGCCTTTTGCCTCGTAACAAACAGCGAATTTATTCCAAATTGTACATTTAGATAATACGTTTTCTACCTTCTTGCGTTTCTCTTTTTTAACAAGGCGCGGTTGACAACTTTGATCCTTTTCAGGGCTGCATCGCGTACTATTAGTCTAGACTCCAACTGCCCTCATTGGCAGATCTCTACTTTTATAGCGTAGAGCTCGCTTATTGAGCCTCACGTTGCGTCTACAGTGTACACGCGGCATTCGCACACTGCCGGCTGTCTACCGGATGACGTCATAGCGCGAGGGGCACCGTGGGAAGTTTTGCCGCTGGCCCGCCGTAATAGGCTACTTTATACTTGTATAGCTACGCTGTGTTCTACCAACGGAGTTATGAGGTGCGATCGCAACAAACATTGCTTAACGTGTGTGAGCATAGCCCTGCAAGAGGCGTATAGTGGCTACCCGACAATAATGGAGTAAATTTGATGCTGCTTGGTCTTCGAAAATTAAATTTTTAGAATATATAGATAAAAATGTAAAATGAGAGAGGTGGCACGTCTATGGTATACATTAAAATAAGATTCGTAGTCAACAAAGATATTTTAAACCCCGTTCAGGCCAAAGATACAATATAAGTTATGTTGTTGTTGTTGTTGTTGTGGTCTTCAGTCCTGAGACTGGTTAAATGCAGCTCTCCATGCTACTCTATCCTGTGCAAGCTTCTTCATCTCCCAGTACCTACTGCAACCTACATCCTTCTGAATCTGTTTAGTGTATTCACCTCTTGGTCACCCTCTACGATTTTTACTCTCCTCACTGCCCTCCAATACTAAACTAGTGATCCCTTGATGCCTCAGAACATGTCCTACCAACCGATCCCTTCTTCTAGTCACGTTATGCCACTAACTTCCCTTCTCCCCAATCCTATTCAACACCTCCTCATTAGATATATGATCTACCCATCTAATCTTCAGCATTCATCTGTAGCACGACATTTCGAAAGCTTCTATTCTCTTCTTGTCCAAACTAGTTATCGTCCATGTTTCACTTCCATACATGGCTACGTTCCATACAAATACTTTCAGAAACGACTTCCTGACACCTAAATCTATACTCGATGTTAACAAATTTCTCTACTTCAGAAACGCTTTCCTTGCCATTGTCAGTCTACATTTTATATCCTCTCTACTTCGACCATCATCAGTTATTTTGCTCCCAAAATAGCAAAACTCCTTTACTACTTTAAGTGCTTCATTTCCTAATCTCTTTCCCCTCGACGCTTATAACTGCCATCTGGTTTCTGTACAAATTGTAAATAGCCTTTCCCTCCTTGTGTTTTAATCCTGCCACCTTCAGAATTTGAAAGAGAGTATTCCAGTCAACATTGTCAAAATCTTTCTCTAAGTCTACAAATCCTAGAAACGTAGGTTTGCCTTTCCTTAATCCAGCTTCTAATATAAGTCGTAGGGTCAGTATTGTCTCCCGTGTTCCAATATTTCTACGGAATCCAAACTTATCATCCCCGAGGTCGGCTTCTACCAGTTTTTCCATTCGTCTGTAAAGATTTCGCGTTAGTATTTAGCATCCGTGACTTGTAACTGAAAACCAGTTGTAATATGTTATTATTGTACGTAGAAAGAGCGCCACTACTCTATGTTATCGTACGAGTATACACGCCAGTATTCAGCCAGTATAGAGTAGAGAGTTATATTAGAACATATGCTGGTTTACCCATATAGGCGCTACAGGCTGGCACCGCGCGATCGCTACGGTCGCAGGTTCGAACCCTGCCTCGAGCATGGATGTGTGTGATGTCCTTGGGTTAGTAGGGTTTAAGTAGTCCTAAGTTCTAGGGGACTGATGACCTCAGAGGTTAAGTCCCATAGTGCTCAGAGCCCTTTTGAAACAACCCATATAGGTATATGTTTTATTTTTTTCCGTTTTTATCCATTCATTCGCCTAAGTAGTTTACGGTAAAGATTAAAACGCAGTATTCCCGCCTGTGTGGATGTAGTGAGGAAAAGTGAAGAACAATAACTTTACTATGTTTGTAAAAACTCTTATCGGATGTTTCATCGATATTGTACGGTCTCTCTTTCAAGAAATGGCTCTGAGCCCTATAGGACTTAACATCTATGGTCATCAGTCCCCGAGAACTTAGAACTACTTAAACCTAACTAACCTAAGGACATCACACACATCCATGCCCGAGGCAGGATTCGAACCTGCGACCGTAGCAGTCGCGCGGCTCCGGACTGAGCGCCTAGAACCGCTAGACCACCCAGGCCGGCGCTGTCTCTTTTTTTCCGTCCATGATGGAGAGAGGATGTGGATTTCTGTTTAGTTCATTTATAATGTGACATACGTTAAATCTTACAGTACAAAGCTACCTTCATTTACTAGTTCCTTATTTCACCTGATCTATCTGCGTTATGGGTATCTGTAATACTTCGGAGAATCAAGAAATTTAAGCAGAACAAGCTGATAGCTGAACGCTGTCTTCAAGGCTCGAAGAACCATCATCTAATAGTCCAATATAATAGGTTTCAGGTTTTTCGCGTGTACGAAAAATCATAAATCTGTCTGTCTGGAGTGTGCGTCGCTGTAGAGAGACATTCTCCCGAGTGAACTTAGTATTCTTGTTCCTCTCTTGCGGCGCCAATAAATATCCATCGTAATTATTAAAATTATTAATTAATCAGTAGATGTGGCGCCGCTCTATGGACTGCCGTTCTGATTCCAGTTCGAAGTGAGGGACCCACGTTTCATCACCAGTGACTACGTTCTACAAGAAATTGTCACGATCGACCTCATAGAGCACAATCAATTCCGCACAGATGCTCGTTCTGGCCTTCTGTGGCGAGGAACCCAGCGACTACACACTTTTAAGTACCCCAACTGGTTGGGGTGTTAGCCAGCGCTAACAACAAAAACGTGCAGCGAGGTGTTTGTGATCCGTCGCTCACATCGAATGAGAACATCCTCACTTGCCAACAATGTAGGAGTCACAGCTTTGAGCGACCGGACAGGTTTACCCGACCTTGTTGCGTTGATGACAGACGCCTCGCCCGACGGGTCACCGTGCTTTTGTTTTCTGCCAGGTATCCCTAGATCTTCTGCAGGCATCTACGAGTATTTGCGATGCTCTGATTTTTCGACAAAATAAGCTCAATGACAGCTCTCTGCTAGAAACGCACCTCTGTTACTGACGTCAATTGGAATGGATACGTATAGTGCCACCACGTATCGAAACTTCTTGAAATTGTAGGGACTGAAAGGGGAATATTCCACAAAAAATTCCGAATTGTTCAACCGAAATAGGCCGAAGAAAAATTAATATAGCATAGTCTTTCCAATTGGCATTTTGGAAGCTCACCTTACTTCCGTAGGGGATCTTGCTGTGTTTAGTGCAGCAAAAATCTGGAGACTGGTAGGTCGATGCTGTATTTGTAGGCTGGGGTTGGCTCAACTTGGTTCAACAGTGGTCTCGCTCAAGACTAACGAAACGCAGATATGGATTTTGCCCTTTCTGCCATACCCCACTGTTGTAAGAGGGTGGTAATATAGCATCACAAATCAGCATTTTAATCCTATGAGACTCAACGGCCTTGCAGTTGTAATGTAGCAACTCAAATTTGACCGAAAGTTTAATAAAATTTTTCGATTAAACTGTGCCTATAAAGGCCCAAGCATAAAAGGAGCGACTTTTCAAATAATCGTAAATTTATCAAGTTTTCTAAAGAAGTCAAATGCCTTTGACAATCTGTTAAAGGTAAATAGGGTAATAGGTGTTGTTTAAAGAAACTCAAAGCATAATAATGAATAGTTTCTATGATTATAAGGAAATCGGGATTCCATTTTGGGTTTTGAACCCGTGGTTCTGTGGATAACGCTGGCGCCAAGTGACGCGGAAAGATCGTAACGACATGAAAAGACAGCGGCAGCAGTCAAGTTAGCCTGGTGTTTGCACGTAGTTGTGCTATGTCTAGCGATGTCAATATTCTGTTGGTGCTAAAACCGTGCGTAATCAAGTGAAAGTTTGTATGGCAGCGGTATTTGTGTCTGCATAAATTGTAGTTTCTGGAAAGAAAAAGAAAATGCAACACTGATCTAACATGGAGTATGGAGCCGACGTAACTTGCAAGAAAATGGCTACTGCAATAATAATAAATAATAATAAATTAATTCCATGTTACTGCAGACGTGAAGAACCTAGATACCTATCATTAAACAGTCTTCAACTACAGCACCACAACTACCATAGACAATACCTGCATTAAATACAAGTATAATGAAATACTTCATACATAATTATTGCATAGCGTAAATTTTTAAAAAAGTGTCTGTTAAAGTCACTATTCTAAAGTCACAAACTGAATGCCAATATCCTTGTTACTCTGGTTAAACAATTTTGAGTAAATATAAACCGTCTAAAGATTGTATAAAAATTATTTCAGAGTTGCGACAATGCGAGATTGTCATAAGTGTATTTACGTGGAAAATACAGCTTTAAATTTATTTGTCTTGATATAATACCATCTGGTGGCACTGCTGATTCACTTAATGCTGCAGACCTTGAGATTACTTTCACTTAATTTTCAGTTATTTAATTTTCAGTAATACGTAATTGCAAATTTTTAAGAAGGTAGCCATTAGGCTACATAAGTATCTCCTAACTTGTATCCACCACTATCCCAAGTTGAACATTGAAAATTGAATGTATAACAGTAAAATCATATCAGTAACAACTCCTGAAATAATTAAGTTACATTGGCCCTTCAGATCTGGTAGCCACTATTCCTAGTAGAATTAGTATCTCCTTTTTAGAGGGACTGTCGCACGCTAAGATAATACCGTTCTAAATTTCGATTGCTACTGCGGTGAATATAAAACTACAAGGAAGGAAGTGCAGCGTATTCAGTGTAAAATACTTTCATGTGTGCCGAAATTGTTGCAAATCGAGCTCTGTGATCCTCATCGCGCTTCGGAGTGAGGTCCAACAGAGTATAAGTTACCAAAAAATTACAAAATTCCGTTAGGTTTCACAAGGTCAAATCAGTAATCATATATTGTTAGAATGAGTAAAAGTACTAAGAGTTATATGCTGCAGGTTAAATGTCAATGCTCAGCTGAGTGAACAGGAGGCATTAGTTTTCCCGGAAGAGAAACAGGGTACTCAGTGAGGCCATTTTTTTTGTGACGATCGCGAAGCAGGGACTGGGTAAAGGGCCGTGCTTCCGTAATACCGGGCGGGACAGCAGCCCGTTTTTTCGTGGCTCCGTAAGTGTCGAAGCATTTTCTTTCCAGCCGCTTAAAACATTATTCTGTCCCATATTTAGCATCACAGAAAGTAAGCATAGCATTTACAATAGTTGAAAGTTGGTAGTTTTTTAGTCAGAAAGAAATATTTTCCATGCTACGAAAAGATTAAAAAGTTTGATTGCACGAGATTTCTGTAGTGCAAAATTAAAAGGCGGTTGGGTCACATGTGGAATCGGCGGATTCGGTAACACATTACACGTGGGATCTGAGACTAATGTTGTATCATCTGATGATAGTGATACAATGAGATAATAACCATGCAGCCCGACGTTGGTCAAAGAATATCACAGCCGCAAACAATTAATACATTAGTTTTGTAGTCTTTTGGACTTCGAGTATTGTCGTTAAGTAACTTGATTATGTGGCTGCAGGACATGTTCTTGCTTACACTACCTACTGTTAAGACGGCCTGGGTCTTCGTACTTACGTACCTGTCGTATAAAATGGGATTCGAATTCTACGTATGGTCCACAATTATTTTTTTTTTTTTTTTTTTGGTCATTAGTCTACTGACTGGTTTGATGCGGCCCGAAACGAATTCCTTTCCTGGGTTAACGTCTTCATCTCAGAGTAGCACTTGCAACCTACGTCCTCAATTATTTGCTTGACGTATTCCAATCTCTGTCTTCCTCTACAGTTTTTGCCCTCTACAGCTCCCTCTAGTACCATGGAAGTCATTCCCCCATGTCTTAGATGTCCTATCATCCTGTCCCTTCTCCTTATCAGTGTTTTCCACATATTCCATTCCTCTCCGATTCTGCGTACAACTTCCTCATTCCTTACCTTATCAGTCCACCTAATTTTCAACATTCGTCTATAGCACCACATCTCAAATGCATCTATTCTCTTTTGTTCCGGTTTTCCCACGGTCCATCTTTCACTACCGTACAATGTTGTACTCCAGACGTACATCCTCAGAAATATCTTCCTCAAATTAAGGCCGGTATTTGATATTAGTAGACTTCTCTTGGCCAGAAATGCCTTTTTTGCCATAGCGAGTCTGCTTTTGATGTCCTCCTTGCTCCGTCCGTCATTGGTTATTTTACTGCCTAGGTACCAGAATTCCTTAACTTCATTGACTTCGTGACCATCAATCCTGATGTTAAGTTTCTCGCTGTTCTCATTTCTACTACTCCTCGTTACCTTCGTCTTTCTCCGATTTACTCTCAAACCATACTGTGTACTCATTAGACTGTTCATTCCGTTCAGCAGATCATTTAATTCTTCTTCACTTTCGCTCAGGATAGCAATGTCATCAGTGAATCGTATCATTGATATCCTTTCACCTTGTATTTTGATTCCACTCCTGAACCTTTGTTTTATTTCCATCATTGCTTCCTCGATGTACAGATTGAAGAGTAGGGGCGAAAGACTACAGCCTTGTCTTACACCCTTCTTAATACGAGCACTTCGTTCTTGATCGTCCACTCTTATTATTCCCTCTTGGTTGTTGTACATATTGTATATGACCCGTCTCTCCCTATAGCTTACCCCTACTTTTTTCAGAATCTAGAACAGCTTGCACCATTTTATATTGTCGGACGCTTTTTCCAGGTCGACAAATCCTATGAAAGTGTCTTGATTTTTCTTTAGCCTTGATTCCATTATTAGCTGTAACGTCAGAATTGCCTCTCTCGTCCCTTTACTTTTCCTAAAGCCAAACTGATCGTCACCTAGCGCATTCTCAATATTGTTTTCCATTCTTCTGTATATTATTCTTGTAAGCAGCTTAGATGCATGAGCTGTTAAGCTGATTGTGCGATAATTCTCGCACTTGTCAGCTCTTGCCGACTTCGGAATTGTGTGGATGATGCTTTTCCGAAAGTCAGATGGTATATCGCCAGACTCATATATTCTACACACCAACGTGAATAGTCGTTTTGTTGCCACTTCCCTCAATGGTTTTAGAAATTCTAATGGAATGTTATCTGTCCCTTCTGCCTTATTTGACCGTAAGTCCTCCAAAGCGCTTTTAAATTCCGATTCTAATACTGGATCCCCTATCTCTTCTAAATCGACTCCTGTTTCTTCTTCTATCACATCAGACAAATCTTCACCCTCATAGAGGCTTTCAATGTATTCTTTCCACCTATCTGCTCTCTCCTCTGAATTTAACAGTGGAATTCCCGTTGCACTCTTAATGTTACCACCGTTGCTTTTAATGTCACCAAAGGTTGTTTTGACTTTCCTGTATGCTGAGTCTGTCCTTCCGACAATCATACCTTTTTGGATGTCTTCACATTTTTCCTGCAGCCATTTCGTCTTAGCTTCCCTGCACTTCCTATTTATTTCATTCCTCAGCGACTTGTATTTCTGTATTCCTGATTTCCCCGGAACGTGTTTGTACTTCCTCCTTTCATCAATCAACTGAAGTATTTCTTCTGTTACCCATGGTTTCTCGCAGCTACCTTCTTTGTACGTATGTTTTCCTTCTCAACTTCTGTGATGGCCCTTTTTAGAGATGTCCATTCCTCTTCAACTGTACTGCCTACTGCGCTATTCCTTATTGCTGTATCTATAGCGTTAGAGAACTTCATACGTATCTCGTCATTCCTTAGTACTTCCGTATCCCACTTCTTTGCGTATTCATTCTTCCTGACTAACGTCTTGAACTTCAGCCTACTCTTCATCACAACTATATTGTGATCTGAGTCTATCTCTGCTCCTGGGTACACCTTACAATCCAGTATCCGATTTCGGAATCTCTGTCTGACCATGATGTAATCTGATTGAAATATTCCGGTATCTCCCGGCCTTTTTCAAGTATACCTCCTCCCCTTGTGATTCTTGAACAGGGTATTCGCTATTCCTAGCTGAAACTTGTTACAGAACTCAATTAGTCTTTCTCCTCTTTCATTCCTTGTCCCAAGCCCATATTCTCCTGTAACCTTTTCTTCTACTCCTTGCCCTACAACAGCATTCCATTCGCCCATGACTATTAGATTTTCGTCCCACTTTACATACTGCATTACCCTTTCAATATCCTCATACACTTTCACTATCTGTTCCTCTTCAGCTCGCGGCGTCGGCATGTATACCTGAACTATCGTTGTCGGTGTTGGTCTGCTGTCGATTCTGATTAGAACAACCCGGTCACCGAACTGTTCACAATAACACACCCTCTGCCCTACCTTCCTATTCAAAACGAATCATACACCTGTTATACCATTTTCTGCTGCTGTTGATATTACCCGATACTCATCTGACCAGAAATCCTTGTCTTCCTTCCACTTCACTTCACTGACCCCTACTATATCTAGACTGAGCCTTTGCATTTCCCTTTTCAGATTTCTTAGTTTCCCTACCACGTTCAAGCTTCGGACATTCCACGCCCCGACTCGTAGAACATTATCCTTTCGTATATTATTCAATCTTTATCTCATGGTAACCTCCCCCTTGGCAGTCCCCTCCCGGAGATCCGAATGGGGGACTATTCCGGAATCTTTTGCCAATGGAGAGATCATCATGACACTTCTTCAATTACAGGCCACATGTCCATTGGATACACGTCACTTGTCTTTAATGCAGTGGTTTCCATTGCCTTCTGCATCCTCATGTCGTTGACCATTGCTGATTCTTCTGCCTTTAGGGGCAATTTCCCACCCCTACGACAAGAGAGTGCCCTGAACCTCTATCCGCTCCTCCGTCCTCTTTTACAAGGCCGTTGGCAGAATGTGGCTGACTTCTTATGCCGGAAGTTTTCGGCCGCCAATGCTGATTATTTATCAAAATTTAGGCAGTGGCGGGGATCGAACCCGGGACCGAAGACGTGTTGATTATAAATCAAAGACGCTACCCTAGACCACGGGTACTCCACAATTATACTGCACGCCAATTCATTTCTGGAATTCGTAGTCCCATTCGCATCCACAGTCGCTAACACGTTATGGGCACATCGATTCATCTCTCTTGGTTGATTACGAACCAGTACATGCTATTCGATTCATATGTTGGTTTCAGTCCATCAAACAATATCACATAATTATATTATTCAGCCGGCTGTGTTGGCCGTCGGTTCTAGGCGCTTCAGCTGCTACGGTCGCAGGTTAGAATCCTGACTCGAGCATGGATGTGTATGATGTCCTTAGGTTAGTTAGGTTTAAGTAGTTCTAAATCTAGGGGACTCATGACCTCAGATGTTAAGTCCCATAGTGCTCAGAGCCATTTGAACCATAATTATACTATTCAAAATAGTTCAAATGGCTCTGAGCACTATGGGACTTAACATCTGAAGTCATCAGTCCCATAGAACTACTTAAGCCCAACCAAACTAAGCACATCACAGACACATCCATGCCTGAGGTAGGATTCGAACCTGCGACAGTAGCAGCAGCGTGCTTCCGGACTGGAACCTCTCTTGTGAAACTCAATTTAAACCTAGATTATAGATGTGATATGGCATAGGTCATCCTTCGATCCATTGTAGAACTTGGAAACACACTCAGGGAATATTCGTTCCCATTTTTGTTGAACGCAGTTGATTTTTTCCATCCTGCAATAAAACATTTCCTTTTATAAATAGTGCAATTTATAAACAATGTTTTGTGAGTAGAGTAAAATTTCCAATGGTAAACTTAACTTCTTTTTCGAAGTTATTACACCAGCTAACTAAAAATAGGAAAGCCTTGAACCCCTTCCACAATATTTAGTTAGTATTAAGATTCTTCTACAGGGAGTGCAGTGGAGCGGACGCTGAAATCATTAAGTATTTGGTTATATCATCGCTAGTCTCACTGAACTCTTCTGAACTCTGTATGCCACGTGTGGTCTGGCGTCTCCTTACCAGCAACAGGTCCCAGGTTCAAACTAGCCAAT
This sequence comes from Schistocerca serialis cubense, assembly GCF_023864345.2. Lineage (NCBI taxonomy): Eukaryota > Metazoa > Arthropoda > Insecta > Orthoptera > Acrididae > Schistocerca > Schistocerca serialis. The sequence continues at coordinate 728,994,015 of NC_064642.1, forward strand.
TCCCTAAAAAACGCGCTCAGAGCGTCGTTGCGCGAAAGTGGTAGGGAGACACTATATAGAACAAACAGACACCACGCAGAATGTTATAATGTGTTCACGAGAGTCAAGCTCTAGGGATAAATGGTATTTCAGCGCAAATGTCAGTAAGCATTTGCTGAGTTCATGATACAGCTAACCGGTGACTTAAAATCAAAAGAGAGAATTATGTCCAGAGTAATTTCAGTTTTCTTTAGAAATTCTTTTTACATACAGTAAAGGATTGGTTGGTTGGTTTAGAGACTTAAGAACCCAAAGAAATAATAAAATTTTAAGACAAAATTTTAGCTGACCTATGGTGCTGAACACATTTAATGGTACGAAAGACATGTTTCCTAGTGGAAGCATAGACAAGGTGTTTGAATTGCCGAACTGAATTAAGTGTGACACGTTTGTTTGTGTGGCCATCCTCCGCAGCAAGCATATAAATACTCGTTTTGTAAATCAAACTGCCTTTTCCTGCTGCTATAGCAATTGTTATTTGGCTATAGCAGCAGGGAAAGGCAGTTTGATTTACAAGACAAGTATGAATTAAGTGTGTTTGGCTAGTACTATAAATCAATTTTTTTCTTGCTAAACTGTCTGTGAATGAATCGATTCTACTGGGAAGGGAGTACAGCGCCGAATCTATAGGCATTAGGGAAGCTATACCATTGTTGGGAGCCACACCACAGATGTATTTCGATAGCTGTCAACCTCCAGCACTGACGGGAGCCGCAGATTGACGCATCGTTCGACACAGTACGCGGCCAAGTGGATTATGGTTCAAAATGGTTTAAATGGCTCTGAGCACTATGGGACATAACATCTGAAGTCGTGAGTCCCCTAGAACATACAACTACTTAAACCTAACTAACCTAAGGGTATCAGACACATCCATGCCCGAGGCAGGATTCGAACCTGCGACCGTAGCGGTCGCGCGGTTCCAGACTGAAGCGCCTAGAACCGCTCGGACACACCGGCCGGCAAAGTGGATCATGAATTTCTGCACAGGTGGCTGGACTGCGAACGATCTAAAATTTGATGACAGAATACCGATCGTGCGCTGTCTTTGTGATAGTGAAGTGCTACGAAGAAATGCTCCAAGCAAAATGTGATTTCAAATGAGTGTAAGTCCAGTTGTCTCGAATGCTTGCTAAATTTATATGATTTATGTTTATCTGCTAATTTAATAAATATTCCGTTTTTTTGTAATTCTTGTTACAGTTAGTAAATTTAAGCTGATGATAGATTATGACACACTAGCAGATACATGGTGTTCAAAAAACAACTAAAAAGATGCTTACATTATGGTTCTGAGATGTAAGTAATAAATTTTGTTTATTATAGTATGTATTTATTTATTATGTTATGTATGTCAGATACGAAGTGACTGAATGTACCAAGTTATCGAACTAATGTGCCACATTAAATGCAGGTATGTAACGTATCCCGTATGTAGGCGAGTTATTCCTTATTTAAATATTATTGTAATATACTAGTTAAGTTTGTGAAGTGGTCAGGTTGAGTCAGATCAAGTGGAGACACACTTTTTGAGAGGTGCGCTCAAGTGACCGATTCTGAGGACTTTTCGTTCAGAACTTGAGGAAGATTTTGTAAGTTATTCGTTTATCTTCTATTTAATAATACTGTGCATTTTATTAACTGGCAATTCTAGCCAATGCATGGTTTGTATAACTAAAGGTTCACAGCTAAAGGTTTTTTTTTTTTTTTTGGAAGCGAGTTAGTTGCTGGGGATGAAAGCAAACGTGCGCTGATAGACCTTATGACTGCTTCCACCAAATGTTTTTAAACAGAGACGCGGATAGCCTAATTACCTAAGGTGAGAGCAACATCAATTAAACTCACAACAGGTTTGTTGATATGGGATGCTATTCAAAGAGTATCTACTCAGCAGAAAACCATTAGGTGAAGTGGCAGCTAGAATGAGAAATTCTCAAGTTATGTAATGACATTACGTTTTGTTACCACTGACAGTAATCTTTACGCCAGATTTAAAGAAGTCGGAAGTATCATCCTAACATTGTTTCTTGATGATGGGCTGTTTACTGGAAGGAGTACAGATGGTTTTCCTGAAGTTCTGAACAAGCTGAACCAGAAGTTTGAAATAACATTTGTCATATCTTCAAAGGTAAATTAAAATAAGTTCATCGGGAATTTTAGGATGTCAACCATGTATAGAAAGAAATTCTCAAGACAGTTTTAGTTTTACTGTTGAAAAGCAGCGGGTACGGCTACGGAGCATATAATTGTGACAGATGAACAAAATCTCGTCAGCGATGGGCCATTGGTAAGGACTTAGCACTGATGAGAAACTATGGGGAGTCTGCTGTACATTACAACAACATCTCGCCCATACATTTGATTTTATTATTAATTACTCAGAAAGGTTTGGATATAAATCAATGGATAGTCACTGTAAAACGGTAGAAGGAATTTTTCAATACGTAAAATTAATTATCAGTTGTGCTATGTTCTTTGATGAACGTTACACACCACCTTCCTATTGTTATTCTAATTATAGAGATGATATCCCAACTAGATGCTCCACCAATGGAGTTCTTATCTTGGAAAAGGGACCCATTGTATGGCATGCTCGAAAGGAACGTCTAATGACAACTTCAATAGCTGAAACAGAATACCAATCCACCGTCTCCTCGATCTGTCTATATGTTGGATGCGAAACTTTGGACAAGAACTTCGAATTTCAGCTGTGAAAGAATTGTGACAACAATGCGCTGACAAACAAGCTGTCATACATACGTTAAAGAACACCTATGAAGAAGAAAATGACAGGGAGCAGTAACATACAGAAATTCCACGGAAGTTCATCTAGTAGGGTAATAGAATGACTATAAAAATTAAACTTCTAGGAAGGCCAGGCCAACATATTGACTTACTGTCTCAACCACAGAGTCATAAGGTGTTCGAAGAGTTAAGAAAAGAAATTAAGGAACAGTGCTGAGAGTTACTTGTTTTTATAGCTTGTTGTTACATGATGTGCAGACTCCTTATATACCTGTATACATGTTCCATATATTTTTTAATAATAATATAGCCGTTACCCTATGTTCAATTAGTTGTTTTTTATCCACGAACGTTATATGGGAAAAAGGTATATTAATGTTATTCCAAATATCGCCAAACTGTTACTTATCACTAAAACCAGAATTTATAAAGAAATAACCACAAAGGAAGATCATATCTAGTTAGACACGACGAAGAACCTTCATCAGAAAGTAACTTAACATCGTGGAGACAATGAGGAAGCGTAATACTCTCTCTGATATATAGTACTAAGGTCATGTAAAAGGTTTATTAGATACCATCATCACTGCTCCAAAGTGACGCTATTATAAACATGTAATTCCATTCATACATAAGTACAGCGATGGATAGAATTGTTGAGAATACTTCCTAACCAATTAATCACTTACAGCTGTTAAATGTGTCTAATTACTCACTAATGAAAGAAGAACGTGATCTGTCATTTTCGGGGAATTCCTGGATGCCTTAACAACACTTGAGCATTGACGGATAACGCTATAAAAGGAATTTAAATACGATGAACATATGTTATTAACATTACGATAAATAATTTATCTGCCTGACGATACCCTCGAAGTGATATATATTTTCTCAATACAATAAAGGAATACATAGGTCAAATAAAATAATATAATTATATACAGGTGTGTTTAACGATGACAGGGCAGGCGGTCGGCAGTATACTTGTTCAAAGAATGGTTTCGGTAATTTCCTGAATTGAAAAACTTGGAATACTTTAATGAGCATGAAAATCCATCCTTCCCAATCTAGCGCCAGTGACTATAAAAATGCATCGTCTCAACCGGCTACACCCAATATACAGTGCTCTTACAATTGTAGATACTTGGAACATGTAAGTTTAATAACACAAAAAGTAATAACATAAAACTAATAACATACCATTCTTTGTCTCCATTCTTCTCGCTGCCAAAAGCCACACGCACTTGCAGAAGACGTGAAGACCACGACTACGCTGATGCTCCGCTGCTACATCTCCAAGTCCTCGCTACTGCCTCTCTGAAGTGCAGGGTCAGCGTTCTGCCAGGCTGAGTGAGACATCGAGCTGAGGCAGATGGTGAGACATTAGTATTACACTCCTTGGGTGTAAGACTTTCCTCCCAATATCGTTACTTTGCCGACGTATGTTATTAAGTCAAACATTTGTATTAGTGATAGCTTATTTTATCAAACGATAGCGTGAGTAACTTACTTAATCAGTAATTCTATGGCGTGCATTACTTAAGATCTAGACTTTGGTGCCCTTGTGAAGAATGTATTCGACATTTCTCTGCCTACTTTTTTCTGATGTGCAGAAAACACTTGTAGATGAATTCATTTGGTTCAGTAAGGACACTAATATCCTTTAACTGTTTCCTCACAATGAGCTCGTGGTACTTTCGTTAATATTGTAACGGCCCTTGCCTGCAGTTCTAAAACTATTCCGGTGTTTTCTGTATTTAATCATCTGAAAACAATCTCATAGTTCTAAACTGTTTATTAATACCACTAGTATGTAATAAAAGGCCACTGGCTGTTACACATTCATGGCAAGTGACTTATTCTATTTGCTAGAATTTTCCTTTGTTTATTCCATGTCAACTGTTAGTCATTATTCATCCGTAAAAATTTTCTGTTTCATACACAATCTTATCATTTACGTTGAATGTGTGAGAGTTATTTTCTCTCTTTAAATTGAACTGAACACTTCTGATATCTTCGTGTTCACTGTCGGCGTGTTACGTATTGCCAATTGTAAACATCGCTGAGAGATAAACCAAAGTGCTCGATGCAGTCCGTCGATCTGACCAAAGTGGTCATGACAAATCCTAAAATTCAACACAAATAAAATATAAAAATGACGAACAAGTAGATAGTCCGTTCTCATGTCGCAATAATGTAAACCAATACTGAGTCATATAAATTAGAAATACAAAATATAGAAGCTGATGAGACGAAAGTGGGAGATTAGGTTTTTGAGGTGTAAAATATCCTCTGCAAAAGAACGAAAGTAATGAAATCCGCTAATCGAATAAGCCAGAGAAAAAAGAAACGTTGTGACTGTTGCTTTCCATGACGCAAAAAAGTAGGAAATTTAGCAAGTCGACTGCAATTTGCAATATTTTCGGAGTACATGAAAGCTCTAAAAAATTGAATAGCTGACTCCTGAATCACTGCCTCCTGCCAAAAGAAACGGATATTAAAATGTAGCGGGTGTATCCGTGCAGCAAAAAAATACAGCGCGGGGAACAAATAAACGAAACGACTATATCAATGTTAGAGATCAAAGACATGAAACTATAGCTTCATATGTTAAACTGACAATAACACAGAAACGGAGCCTCTATCTCCCAAAGCAAGTAGTACGGCGAATAAGAATCATATATTGCAAAGAAAATATATCACTCAATAATGTCAGGATCATGTAAATTGTATTCACTGTTTCGCTCGTTACTACGATAACCAAAGATAATGTTTAAAATGTGAATGATTGGCAGCCACGGGAATACGTTATTGCACTGGCAATAATAGCTAGTAATACTGTATACATTATCGTTGGTGTCACTTTGCGCTCGCCACTATATTACGATTTTAAAATGCTCCTAAACGACTGTTTGTGTTGAGACAACACAGTCGTAAGAAATTGGATAAACCGATATAACTATATTTCCTTTACAGTTTTCACATAGTGATCAATGATCGTGTCGTGTTTGCTTCTATTTTTTCGTGCAGAAGACGGAAGATGGAATGACAGAAAAACATCTCAATGCATGAACAAATAGAAACATCTTACGTATTTTTGCTTTTGTACTGTTTGTAAGCCTAAAAATTACATTACAATTTGTCTTAACTGACGTACCGCCACTCCTAAGTAGTTCATACGTATTTTAGGGGCCTGAACAGAAAGAGTATTAACAGATGTAGCCTAATGATGTATTCGTGATCAATGGCACTGTTATCGTGCCAAAGGCTGGCATCACCGTTCAATAGCATCGGTGAAGCAGGGATGTGGAGTGACTGGCGGGGTTCGTGTGGGTGGAGTGAAGAGGGAAGTTAGTTACTTCCGAGCAGTCGCATGGTACGGTTGACGTTCTCGACTGCGGCAGCTGGACACTTGCCTATATGAGTCACCTATGTTTCTGAGGAGACTATATGGTACGAAGCTAAACGTCTTCTGGGTGGAAGCAGTGTGATACACACAAGGAGCGGCGTGAGTCCCCTGAGTGGAATCTTGGGAGACTCTGTCGAGCATAAATGGTGTATGAATCAGTGTTGTGCGTTTGCGTAAGCCAGTCATTAGTCATTTGAGTAATTGCAATAAAACATACGATTCAGAGAAATTTCTGCACTTAAGTAAGAAAACAGTCTTGTTCCTGTGTATAAGGGAGACGGCCACGGACTCAGCTTCTTTTTGGTGTGCGACACTCCCAAAGTGAAGTAGTAGACGATTTCTGTAAGAAAGATTGATACAACAGAATCGTTATTAATATGTTAATATGGTTAATCTTTCTGCGTATTTTATATTAGCTCTTTGGTCTTGGGTGTTGTTGCAGGGTTTAAGTTTTTAATTAAGAGGCGATATGAGGGCATTGGTCAGCCTTAATAATATATTAATCCTTTACTTAGATAAGGATGACCTGTTCTGTTGCTTTTAATAAAAATACAAGTTCTGATAGACTGATCGTTTTGAAGATCTCATTGATTTTGTGGGACGCTAATGGAGATCTAAAAGGAGGCTACCAATACGTAATGCTGTGCGTTGATGCATTTACCATGTTTACGTAGTTTTGCCCCATCAAAGCAGCAACAACACAAGCTGTGGTTAAGAATCCGAAAAATATTTTTTTTTTTTTTCATTTTGGGCCACCCCATTTCATTGCTGTTAATTATGTTTTTGGTGCTTAGTATCTCTTAATTATTACGATTTTTCACTTTTCCACAAAGGTAGAGGGCATACCTGGGTAAAAGTAGTTCGCAAGGAGTACGGGTCTCCTACAAATGTTTTATGTGTGTATTCCCAGAAGTTTCGTGAAGAACAGATGAACTTAACTGGTCAGACGGGAAGGCTCGAAGAAGACGCTCTTTCTCCGTATTCCTTTCGTATCTGTCACATTCTTAGCAAGTGATCACCAGAAGCAAGATTCCTGTTCTTGGAAATGTGATGAAATTTGGAAAGTGTCTTATAAGAGTTCATCACCGAGTTGAGATGAGTGTTGCTTAGCGAACGTGTCATAACGAAACTGAAAGCCAATGAAGGAGTTGAGAGAAAAAAATAGTTAATGAGCGCAAAGAAAAAACCTAATGTCCTATAGCAGCAATTTAGGCGAAATGAGGACGGAATACAGACTGATCGGGATGCAGTTATTTACCTCTCAAGGGAGAGGTGACTAACGAAGAGGCATAAATTAAATGTAACTACAAAAACCTTATTTAATTTTTTTATTATTCTTCAATTTCTGATACATGCATTAACTAATCACGCTGCTTTACTAGCGCTACTGCATTTATTAATCTTTTAGTAATTTTGATCAACTTCGAACTTGCTTCAAGTATTATGCTCGTTATAAAACTGCCCTTGAAGTAGAACGTGTTATTTGTCTGATAAAATGTGTCTTTATTGCTTTGCGTGTTCTTTCGAAAACCATGGTCTACTTTAAACCTACACATAACTTGGTGTTCTCATGATAAGGTACTGTAATGTATGTGCTGAACACAATTAGTATTCTAATATTGGCTCAGGTGCAGAATTTGTTCTGACCACCTCGCAAAGCTCACAACGGCACTTTTTTTTTGTTTTTTTTTTGTTTTTTTTTGGAAAATCGCAGTAGTACAATTCATAAAGTTCTTGACGTTAGGTGAGGTCAGATGGCGGCTTCAAGCTTCAGTAACAGATACGCCTCAACCAGAGTAGTAATGTACGAGTATGTCAGTGTAATCATCGTACGCTAGTTAACGAATCACGGCATCGAGCTCAATGGTACAACATCATAGCTTCAAACAGCTACAGGGTATCGAACTTTCGAATTCAGCTCCTTTCTCGATATCGTGTGCTTCCTCAACTAGGAGTTATAGTGTTTACCAGTGAGTAGAGAATTGCTGTCATCATTAAACAGAATTATCACTCCATGTGTTCAACTGTCTGGGAAGTCATTGATACATATTAAGATCAGAACAGAACATAATATACGTTCGTGAATATTTCCCATGTTAATATTTTCACGCCGATATTTGTTTCACTAACTATTAAACATCATCTGGAATGTGTATCATTGTATCTCTCAAGGCATGGCTGTACTATTTGTTAACTGTTCTACTTATTTCAAATGCTCACAGTTTGTTTAGCAATAGTTAATTGTCAAGAGTGGCCAACACGTACATCACAAAAACGATGTCGTAAATAGAAGAAATAGTCACGATTGGGAATAAATGATAAGTTTATCTAGCTTTACCCCGTGATAGCAGCGACGACACAAGCTGTTGTTAAGAATTTGAAAAATATTTTTCTAATTTTTGGATCACCTCAATACACTGTTGTTAGTAATGTTATTAGTAGCTCATTTCTCGTGATTATTAAGATACTTCAGATTTTCAAAAAGGAGTCGGTAAAAGTAGCTGGCAAGGAGAACGTGCCTTCTACTAAAGCACGCTCCCAGCTGTTTCGTGAAGAAGACATGGAATTCATCGGTCAGACTAGGAGACTTCAAGAAGCACCTGTTCCCTCCGTTTTCCTTTCGCATCCATCGCATTTTTAGAAAATGGACGCCTCAAGGAAGCCTCACGTTCGCAAATGTTGGTGACCAAAATCGAAATGTGCGTTTATCACCATATTGAGATGAGCGTTGTATTGAAAATCTGTCATTAAGAAACAGATTCTTTATTATTCATCACGTTCTGATTCGTACTGTAATAACTCGTGCTGCAATAGTAGTGTTTATGTATTTGTTACTCTTTTATTAGTTTTGATCAACTTCGACCTTTCGAAAAATGTTATCCTAGTTACAAAAGTGCTCTTAGATAGATATCGCGCTGTTTGTCTTTGATAAATAGTTGTTTTTTATTCCTTTGTGTGTTGTTATCTCATATTCAGAACGAAATCAAACTACCTCTTAAAGTTTAAAACGTTATTTCGCTTCAAAACATCATATTTGTACTATTCATAGAGTTCTTGACGTTAGATGAGGTCGGATGGCAGTATCAAGCTTCGGTAACCAGATGTGCTTCACCAATTTAGTAATGTTCGAGTACGTCTGTGTTAGTAGCGTATGATTGGTAACGAACGATAGCACCAAACACAATGACACCACATCACGACTCAAAAACGCTAGGCGGTATCAAAGTTTCAAATCCAGCTCCCTTGACGATTCGTGTGCTTTCTCAGCCAGGAAGTTTGGTGTTTACCAGTGATTAGAATGTTGCTGTCTTCTTCAAGCAAAATTTTCGGTCCATGTCTTCAAAGGTTCTGGAAATCTTTGATACATATTACGAACAGAACAGAAGATAATATACGTTCGTGAATATTTCCCATGTTCATACTTTCTGTTTGATATTTGTTTCACAACCAAATAAACATAATCTAGTCGCGGTCATCCTATTTTTTAGGCATGGCTAGACTATCAGTTAGCTATTCTACTTATTCCAAATGCTAACAGTTTGTATGGAATATTTTACTGTCAAGAGTGGCCAACACGTACGTCAGAAAAGCGATGTCGGAAATAAAAGAAACAGTCGGTCTTGGGATTAAAATACAGAGCTGAAGAGCATCAGTGATATCATTGACTGGTGACATTGACATCTTCAGTGAACGTAAGGGAGTATCCCAGAACGTACTGAATCGTACAACAAGTCCCTAATCCCCAGGATGGAATATGAGTACTCCAGCTGTCTGATTGCACTTTTATTCGTGTAAAAGTGAACGGTAGGTTTGTAACTACTTTGCGATTGTTGTGGCTGAAGGGGAAGGGGAGGGGGGTGGGTACCCGCTGAGTATTCACCTACTGGGATATGGGAATCCGGCTAAACAACACATCCAAGAGAACATTTACACTCGTCATATTCATTACATATCTCATCATTGCGTAGCACTATTCCTAAGAATCATATTCTGCAGTTTTAAATAAGTATTGTAATATACTGTTCTAATTTATGGATTAAATAATAGCGAGATTCCTTAGGAACGGATAACACAGCAGATTTAAAACGTTCTTAGAGCCAATAACAACATATGAACTCAACAAATCTTATCAAGACTAAGGAAAAAAAACGCACCAGGGTGTAGTTACATGAACTCTAAATGCACTCATGTTCATAAATTAAGGATAATGCTGATACACGGTGAAACAACGCTCTGGTGGGTGGTTTGCGGGTTTAAATCACCTCGGGGTATGACCATGCTGTGGATTCGACCTGCGATCGTGGGGGGTATGACCATGCTGTGGATTCGACCTGCGATCGTCGCACGGTGGCGCTGGTAGCAGTCCACATATGCAGAGGTGTTGTAAGTAGGCTGTTTAAGTTTTTATATTGGTAACGCCACGTAGCGCTCTGTGTGTGCTGTGTGCAGTCTGTGGCTAGTGTGCATTGTTGTCTGCCATTGTAGTGTTGGGCAGTTGGCTGTTAACAGCTCGTAGCGTTGCGCAGTTGGAGATGAGCCGCGAGCAGTGCTGGATGTGGGGAGAGAAATAGCGGAGTTTTGAAATCTGTAAGACTAGATGTCATGAACTGCTATGTATATTATGATTTTTCAACATTATTAAGGTAAATACATTGTTTGTTCTCTATTAAAATCTTTCATTTGCTAACTATGCCTATCAGTAGTTAGTGCCTTCCGTAGTTTGAATCTTTTATTTAGCTGGCAGTAGTGGCGCTCGCTGTATTGCAGTAGTTCGAGTAAGGAAGATTTTTGTGAGGTAAGTGATTTGTAAGAGGTATAGGTTAATGTTAGCCAGGGCCATTCCTTTGTAGGAATTATTGAAAGTCAGATTGCGTTGCGCTAAAAAAAATATTGTGTGTCAGTTTAAGCACAGTCATGTATAATTGTTCAAAGGGGACGCTTCAGTGTGTTGGTGCATTTCTGAGTACGGTGCAGCGAGTAAGTGTGCAGACGTTTTCAGACGTGCTAATGGTGACTGTTGAAAATGTCTCAAAGAACACACACTGATGACGTTATGAGGAGTAGAATACTAGGGCAACTGGAGGCTAGTCAAACACAGCCTGTTGTAGCACAGGCCCTGCGTGTGCCACAAAGTGTGATCTCAAGATTATGGCAACGATTCCAGCAGACAGGAAACGTGTTCAGGCGCTACAGTACAGGACGTCCACAGTATGCAACATCACAAGAAGACCAATATCTCACCAGCAGTGCCTGCAGACGGCCACGGAGTACTGCAGGTAGCCCTGCTCGGGACCTTACCACTGCCACTGGAGCAGTTGTCTCCACGCACACAGTCTACAGACGACTGAACAGACATGGTTTATTCGCTCGGAGACCTGCAAGATGTATTCCACTGACCCCTGGTCACAGGAGAGCCCGTAAAGCCTGGTGTCAAGAACACAGTACATGGTCATTGGGACAGTGGTCCCAGGTTATGTTCACGGACGAGTCCACGTATAGTCTAAACAGTAATTCTCGTCGGGTTTTCATCTGGCGTGAACCACGTACCAGGTACCAACCCCTTAATGTACTTGAAAGGGACCTGTACGGAGGTAGTGTTTTGATGGTGTAGGGTGGGATTATGATTGGTGTACGTATACCCCTGCATGTCTTTGACAGAGGAACTCTAACATGTCAGGTGTATCGGGACGTATGTCCTCCTTTTCAGGGGTACAGTGTGTCCCACATTCCTCCTGATGGATGATAACGCACAGCCCCAATGAGCTGCCATCGCTGAGGAGTACCTTGAAACGGAAGATATCAGGCGAATGGAGTGGCCTGCCTGTTCTCCAAACATTAACCCCCTCGATCACGTCTGGCAAGCTCTCGGTCGACGTATCGCTGCACGCCTTCAAACCCCTACGACTCTTCAGAAGCTCCGACAAGCACTTGTGCAAGAATGGGAGGCTTTACCCCAGCAGCTGCTCGACCACCTTATCTAGAGTATGCCAACCCGTTGAGCGGCCTGTGTACGAGTGCATGGTGATCATATTCCATACTGATGTCGAGGTACAAGGGCAGGAAACAGTGGCGTTTTGTAGCACATGTGTTTCGGGACGGTTTTCTCAACTTATCACCAATACCGTGAAATTACAGATCTGCGTCGTGTGTGTTCCCTATGTGCCTATGCTATTAGCGCCAGTTTTGTGTAGCGTCACGTTGTGTGTTACCACATTCTGCCATTATCCTTAATTTATGAGCATGGGTGTATTTTTAAGTGTAAGTATCAAAATGATTGATTGTATTAACATTGCTTTAGTGTTTTTATTGCCAACGAAAAAGCATTTAAAAAACAACCCAAAAGGAATTACTCCGAGTCGCAAGCGATACAATGGTTGGCAGAAAATGCATCAAAATTATAGTGGATTGACGGAATTTGAAATAATACAGGAATTTAGGCAATGATGCCCTCTGCTACCTACTCCCCTTTTTTACTTATGATTAACAAAATCCACATAGTTCTTGTCAACCCTTTTTTTAAAAAAAACATAATACTACTATAGACTTAGCTCTATTTGGAGACCGCCGAATTATTTTATTTGAAACCCAAGAAGGTCTATAATGTTGGTTGCTTGTGAAAATATTGTATCCCTCATCATAACTTCCTTAGAGACGTATGTTAACGCACTTCCACACATTATAGCGCTGGTAAGTCATGTCGTGGCGGCATGAACTCGCCGGTTAGGAAACTACGCAGCTACGGGTAGGGACAAACGTCTTCGTAGCGTCTAAGGAGTCGAGCACGCGTGAAACCGTTGATGGCGATCCGTGACCTTCACTCCAACAACTTTTCTCACAATATTAAAAAATAACATAACTCCGGCCCTAGGTTCACGTGAATTCCTCACCACCACGTAAGCAGATTTACACATGGAACATTATAAGCAGTTTTCGCAACGAGAACATGCCCACTAATGTGGTAATCAAGAAAATTTAATGGGCGCGTTGCCAAAGACGGTAAGGAAGCCACGATAATTGTAACGCAAAAGTTGGACGGGAGAAAAAACACTTCGGTTCAACTCAGCATAGCTGTAAGCAGCGGGAAAACTACCACTTCACAGATAGCAGAAAATGGCAATATCACGATGCAACGAAGGTCACAGAGATTAACTATTTATCATCGACCAGGGAGAATGTCCAGTGACAGTTTGGCAACTTGAAATGGATAAAGAGGAATTTGCGATACTAATATAGAGGCATCTTTGACCTGTGACTTAATAGTAATGCTTTCCTTGACATCATGCCTTGGAGTACATTTCGAATTTAATTGTTCTACACTAATTTTCGATTTCATATTTTTGCTGGTTTCGAGATAAATTATTTTTCACTCTGCGAGACGTCTCTGGAACAATACTGCTGTGTGGTAGAAATCTGTATCGTTGTAAAGCTTTCCTAGAGATACTCGATTCGTCCTCTCTCTCTCTCTCCCTCGTGTTATTAATTTACAGCTGAGTATTGTATTTGTAACTGGTTTTATCTTTCACTACTTAATTCACTGAGCCGCCAAATGACACGCGATAGTGATATGGACATATACAGATCGCTGTGGAACCAATAGTATCGCGTACGAAAGATACAAAAGGGCAGTGAGTTTTCAGAGCTGTCATTTGTAGTAAGGTGATTCATGTGAAAAAGTTTCCGACGTGATTATGGACGCACGATCAGAATTAGCAGACCATGAACGAGGAATGTTAGCTGGTACTAGATGCATGCGACATTCCTCTTCGGAAATCAGGGAATTCGGTTTTCCGAGATCCACAGTGTGAGGAGTGTGCCGTGTATACCAAATTTCAAACATTACGTCTCAGCAAGGACAACGGAGTGGCCGACATCCCTTCACTTAACGACCGAGAGCAGCAGCGTTTGTGAATGGTTGTCAGTGCTAATAGTAAAGCGACAGTGCGCGAAGTAACACCAGAAATCAATGTGGGACGTACGACGAACGTATCCATTAGGACACAGCCGCGAAATTTGGCGTTAATGGTCTGCGGTAACAGACGACAGACGCGACTGCCTTCGCTAACAGCGCTACGATGGCTGAAGTGCCTGTTCTGGGCTCGTGGTCATAACTGTTGGATCCCAGACGACTGGAAAACTATGGCGAGTTCACATGAGTCCCGATTTCAGTTGGCAAGAGCTGATCGTAGGGTTTGAGTATGACGGGGAGCCCACGAGGGCATGGACCCAAGTTATCAACAAGGCACTGTGTAAGCTTATTGTAGATCCATTAAGGTGTGGGCTGTGTTTACATGGAATGTACAGGACTCTCTGGTCCAGTTGAACCGATCACTGACTGGAAATGGCCACCGCTCGGCTTTCTGGAGACCATTTACAGCCATTCATAGACTTTATTTCTATGGATGGCTGGGCGCCGTGTCACCGGCTCATAACGGATTACGATTAGTTTGAAGAACATTCTGGATAATTTGAGTGGATGATTTGGCCACCCACACCATCCATCATGAATCCTGTAGAAGATTTATAGGGCATAATCACGAGGTTAGTTCATGCAAAAATTTCTGCGTCGCAACACTTCCGCAATTATGGACGGCTGCAGAGGTAACATGACTCAATATTACCGTACGGGACTTCCAACGGCTTCTTCACACCACGCCGAACTACTGCACTATGCCGTGCAAAAGAATGTCCGACACGATATTAGGAGGTATCTCTCGAATTTTGTCACCTCAATGAACAATTCACGTAATGAAAACTTCCTCGTTCATTAATAGTTAAGTACATTGCCATAAATGTGATGTTGTGTTGAATACCTAGTCTGACGCATAGCCGCCTTGCTCCTTATACCGCTGGTCGATAAAATGACAATCCCCACAATCCCTATTAAACGTCTGACTAACTTTGAGAATACTCAAATTCACTTCATACACACCTTCACATATTCAATAAGCAAGTCTCAAAAATTAAAGCAACGGAGACTTCAGCTGCGTGAGAAGTTACTAAGAAGCGCCAGAATGCGAAAATCTGACTCAGAAGTATACTGTCATTGAGACACCAGTTACCAACCAGGTATCTGCAACTTGTATCAGCATCCGGAAACAAACCTTAATATACCGGTACCAGTTTCCTATACACATAATGAAACAGAAGTCTCTACGTTGTTCGGATTGTTATTAAATATCTTGTGCTACTAGATGAATAAAGAGTGACACCAAGTTGATGGATCATACCTCTTAGCACTGATGCTTCCGGTGCCCCCAAAGCTGGAACTAAGGCTTCTTGCGAAACTCACAGGCCTGAAATGAGCTTTTAGCAGCGGCTGTTGTGCTGTAAAGAAAACTCTATCACTTCAAAAACGAAAATCGATAGTTTCTTCTGGGTTTCAATAAGCGCGCGATTTCGTAACGACACTATTATAGCTTCGGCAGAAATCGCAGCGATGCTAGGCAACGACACAGGTCCCTCCCAACGATCATCCATTGTTAGGAACGTTCCCAGGGATAGTTACTAAGCAAAACCGCCGCGAATTACACAGAGCACTCCGCAGTCTTTTAGCTTTAGCATTATGCAGGCATTTTGTATTTGTTATGGTTTACAATGATAAAACATATAAGTACGCAGATATAATTATGCATGCATATTGTGACGTTGGTTCTTACGTTACGTCCTATTGACAGATCTGGCATCATAAAGGGAGCGAGTTTTTGCATTACAATTAGTTACAAGTGAGTAAAAAAATTACCTAACTAACGTGCTACTGCAAATATCTAAATGAAAACAACATTTATGTTCACACAGAAGGTAGAGGTAAAAGTTAGTAGAAGTTCTTGCGTCTGTAAAATGTCTATGCGCG
The DNA here is from genome assembly GCF_023864345.2 of Schistocerca serialis cubense. Lineage (NCBI taxonomy): Eukaryota > Metazoa > Arthropoda > Insecta > Orthoptera > Acrididae > Schistocerca > Schistocerca serialis. Next base: position 729,010,058 of record NC_064642.1, read on the forward strand.
AAGCGTCGACTATCAGCCTCATGCGTTAGCAAAAGATATTGCTGAGAACTCGAGCAAATTCTGGTCATACGTAAATTCGCTAAGCCATTCAAGGCTTGTATCCTGTCAGTCGTTGATCTGTCTGGTGTGGTAGTAGAAGATAGTAAAAGGGAGAGTAGTGCAAACATCCTGTAGATAGCCCAGCGCATAGATTCTCGTATGGAGGTCATAGTAACAAGCACTTCTGTCGTAGAGAAACAGTTGCAAGAGATGTAAGCAAATAAGACTCAAGATCCGGACTAATGCCAATTCAGTTGAGCAAAGAGTACTTAACAGTACAGACGCCATACTATCACGAATCACATTTATCACGAATTTTTCACACGGTGACAGTCTAAAGCGATGGAAAAATCGCGGTTGGCATCTAAATATACGAAGGGTAAAAGACGGAACCCGCCGTATTAGAGACCAATATCCTTAATATCGACCGAGCGAGGTGGCGCACACGGGACTTGCATTCGTGAGGACGACGGTTCAAACCCGTGTCCGGCCATCCTGACTTAGGTTTTCTGTGATTTCCCTAAATTGCTTCAGGCAGGTGCCGGGATGTTTCCATTGAAAGGGCACGGCCGATATCCTTCTCTATCCTTCCCTAATCCGATGAGACCGATAACCTCGCTGTTTGGTCTCTGCTAGGAAATCAACCCCCCTTAATATCGATTATCTGCAGAATTTGAGAACATATTTTTTATTCGAATAAAACATATTTCCTTGAAATGAAAAAGCTCCTGTCCCAGAATCAGTATGATTTTAGAAAGCATCGTTCGTGCGGAACTTAGCTTACCCTTTTCTGACATGATATCCTGCGAACCGTGGATCAACAGCAACTGGCAGATTCCATATTCCTAGACTTCCGATAAGTGTTTTGCTCAGTGCCCCACTGCGGTCTGTTAAAGAAGATACAAGCATACGGATTAGGTACCCAGGTACGTGAGAAGCTCGAAGACTTCGTAAGACGCAGAAACTATACGTTCTCCTCTAGACAAATGTTCAGCAGAGCCAAGGACATCGTCGGGAGTGCCCCAGGAAAGTGAGATAGAACCGCCTTTACTTACGCACACATAATACTCTCACGGAAAATGTGACCAGCAATCTGCGGCTGTTTTCTGATGATGCTGTGGCATACTGAGTGATGCCGTCGCTGAGAGACAGTTGGAGGATACAGGCTAACATTGTCAACATGTTTTGTTTGTGTGATGGAAAAATGTGGGCAACGGCCTTGTCGCAGTGGACGCACCAGTTCCCGTGAGATCACCGAAGTTAAGCTCTGTTGGACGTGGCCGGCACTTTGATGGGTGACCATCCAGCCGCCATGCGCTGTTGCCGTTTTTAGGGGTGCACTCAAACTTGTGATGCCAATTGAGGAGCTACTCTACCGAACAGTAGCGGCCTCGGTCAAGAATACCATCATAACGACCGGGAGAGCGGTGTGCTGACCCCACGCCCTTCCAATCCGTATTCTCCGCTGAGGATGACACGGCGGTCGGATGGTCCCGGTAGGCCACTCGTGGCCTGAAGACGGAGTGATGGAAAATGTAGGTTAAAGTGTGTGAACAAGAAAAATAATTCCGCACTGATCGAATACAGCATTAGTAGTGTGCTGAATTACGTTCATTCATCATCCAGGCGTAACGTTGTAAAGCAGCATGAAATGGACCGTGCATGTAAGGATTGTAGTAGGGACAGTAAATGATTGACTGAAGACAAGTTTGGTGATGGAGCAGGCCAGGGCAACATGTCGACACACCGTAGAGCATGTCGGGTTACAATAGCGGCACATGGGCCAGCGTTATCCTGTTGGAAAACACTGCCAGGAATTCTGTTCATAAATGGCATCTCAACAGTGCGAATCATCATATTGACGTACAAATTTATACTCAGGGTGCGTGGTACTACCTCACGAGTGCTCCTGCTGCCATGGGAAGCCACACAACAGGCAATAACTCTAGGCGCAGATTCAGGATGTCTACCACGCTGCAGATTGGTTGCAGGCCGTCAACTGGCTTTCTTCTAACCAACACACAGCCGTCATTGGCACCGATCAAGAGCCAAATTTCATTAGAATACACAACAGAACTCTTCCCTGCTCTCCAATGAGCTTTTACTTGACAGCGGTGAAGTCTCAGATTGGGGTGGTCTGCGGTCAGTGGAATGCACGCTTCAGGGCATCTCGGTCGGAACTGTCCTTGAAATAACCGATGTGTAACAGTTCATTGTGTCACTGTGGTGCCAGCTGCTTCCCAAATTACTGCTGCAGTTTCAGTATGGTGCGTCGGAGCAATGCGCCAAACATGATGGTATTCGTTCTCGGTAGTGCTACTTGGCCATCCGGTACACCGTTCTCGTTGCGACCGTACATTCTTCTGACTATGTATCCGCAATTATATACAATGGCTGCATTCCTGCCAAGTCTTCCTGCAACACTGCAAAGGAACATCCAGCTTCTCATAGTTCTGCTACACGAAATCTTTGAAACTCTGTGGGCTGTTGATAAAGTCGTCTTTGTCTGCTTAAGGGCATTCTTGACTAACATCAACTCACCACGTCCAGTCTCAAAGGTAAGTAAAGCTCACGACCTTTGTAGCGTATATTTAGAGCAAGCCTGATTTTCATCGTCATAGTGGCACTACTAGCGACACTCGTATGCGAGTGGCTCGAGATTGGAGCAAACATAATCTTTCAGATATTGAAACATGCCTACAAACTTTCGTTTCTGTTGCACAGCTCCTTCTTGATGCTGTGATTCTTCTCTCCCAGTGTGTGTAGATGTAGATGTACAAGTAGTTTACTGATTGAGAGGGGAGCGACAATGGAAGTGAGCTTATTCACAGCTACGTTTTATTTTGTTTCACGAAAGCTGTTCCAGAAATAAAAGCTGTTACTGAATACTGGTACACCTTAGAGTAATGACTACAGAGGAAGATGACAGTTAGATGCATTCGACAACGAACGCTGGACAGAAACAAAGCTCACATCGCGTTGACAATGAGTAACTGTTATATGACCCCTCATTTTCTGAGGTCACCTGTCAATGATATACGATTTATCCATTTAATACAAGGAAAACATAAGTCATGTATAGAAACTCCTGTGTTTAACGTGGAAAGGACATTTGATTGTAAACTTGTTTAAGGGCTGTGACTGGCATTCGCCTGAAGTGGAAACCACGGAAATCTTCAACAGCATGACCGTCCATACTGTCGCCACTATCTTGACAATGCACTGCCTTATTCGGTTATACCTAAAATGCAATGGTCTTATATTTGTACAAACTTGGAACAAGTTAGCTTAATGATTCAAAAATAGTAGCATACCATTTGGTCTGTTCATACTTTCAGCTGCCCGCAATCACGCGCAGTTCAGAAGAATTCATCACCATGACCCCGCTGATGTTGGTGGACCACTGCTACATCTTCAAGTCTTCCGTTCTTCTCTGTGAACTCCTATGTCAGCCTTCTGCCAGGACGAGTGAGATATCGAGCTGAGGAAGACGGTGAGACGTTAGTATTACGCTCTTTGGGTGTATGACATTTTTGCAAAAAAACTGTTACTTTACTGACGAATGTTATAAAGTAATACGGCTATTTTACTCTAATTTTCTTAATTAATCTTCAATTTTATAGCATGCTTTATTTAAGACGTAGGAATTGTTGTTTTCTGAATTAATGTAATCGTGCTACCTCTTTCAACTTTTTTTCTGAAGTGCACGAAAGATTGGCAGATGAACTCACTTGTCTCCACATGGATACTAATGACTTTGTAAATGCTTCCTTTCAGTGAAGCGCATTAGTAGTTTCAGTTAATATCGTAATGGCCCGTGTCTACTGTTTGAAGACTGTGTCCACATCTTCTGCGCCTAATCCTCAGAAGAACTGAGTGTAAATAGGATTGGAATGCAACCACAAGCCACTGGCTGCTACACAGTCACGAAAGGATCCAGTTCACTTTGCTATATTCTTTTTTATTTATTCCATGTTAATTGTAAATTGTTAAATATTTTGTGTCTGTTACAAAGTCTCTAAGTTTTCCTGGCTTGTTCGATATGTACTTAACAGTGATGTCTATGAAATATAACGATAAGTGAGGGAATGCATTCCAACAGTCCAGACCACCCGCCATGACATCTTCAATTGACGGATGTCACAGGATGTGGACATGGAGGGCACTTGGTTAGCATACCACTCTCCCAGCCAATGCCAGTTTTTGTCACTTCAACTATCAACTTTCATGGCATCATTTTCCACTTCTGGCATTTCAAAGTGAAGATTTACTGCATAAATCAAAACACTTGTTTTTCCCTATGCTTGTAGACACAAAAAGATGTGGACATTTGATAACTTCAGTTCACCCAAGAGGTTATCTTAGACCCAATGTAACAGTTCTTTTCTTATTGCTTTGATTAGCAGTTTCCCCAGTGAGCAATTTTATGAGAGATCCCAAGGCTTGGACAAACTTTTTTGCTGCTGAAAGAACCTGAGAAGGAGCTTCTGCAGTACTGTATTTCCTTTTATACCTGTACAACATTTTATGACTGCAGTTGCTTCACAATACAATATGGACTACATAATTTAACTTTGTGACCAACTTGTGACTCACCTATCATGCATTGCTCAAATGTTGTGAGGCAACAGTCCTCACTGCTTTGTGAAAATTACTCCAAATTAAACCACATTACCTTAAATAAATACTAACTTTTTGCTGTATCCCATATGCAGCTGTGAAACAGAAAGGCCTAACAAGCAAAGCTTTTTATCTATCACTTTCAGCAGACCCACAGTGGTGTGGAAGTAGAATGGGTAACATATATGACTATTTTATTTACTATAAATTGTTCTTTTGGCAAAATATTTCATGTAATGTTATTTGTGAACAGTCTTGCATACTTATAGTGTGTAAATAACAAAATTTCTCATAACTATCTGTGTAGCCAGATAAAAGTTTATTCAGTATTTAACCTGTCTTTCTGATAAATAGGTGGTATGTAGTTTCCTTCAAAACATAAATTTTCCCATTTCATTACATTCTGTGTATTTTGTATGAGTAGAAACGGGTAACACCAGTTTATTGACATTCATTTATTAATAAATCACACAAAATTAGATTTCAACTGCTTCTCTATGCAGACATATATCCTAGCTTGTTCCATATGTACTTAATAGTGATGTCTATGAAATATAATGATAAGTGAATGAATGCATTCAAACATTTCTAACCACCCGCCATGTCATCTTCAATTGATGGATGTCACAGGATGTGGACATGGAGGGCACTTGGTTAGCATACCACTCTTCTAGCCAATGCCAGTTTTTGTCACTGGAGCCACTACCTCTCAATCAAGTGTCTCCTCAATTGGCCTCACAAGGCCTGAGTGTGCCCAACTTGCCAGCAGAACCAGATGGCCACTCATCCAAGTACTAGCCAAACCCAACAGCACTTAACTTATGTGATCTGATGGGAACTATTGTTACCTCTGTGTCAAAGCCATTATTAAGAACATGAAAAGCTGTGGGAAAAACAAAATTCTGGATCAGTTAGTAAATCTGTTTATGAGCTCCACATTACATCATAAAAGAAAGCGCTCATCATGGAGAAATAAATATTACAGTCCATGATGCTTGTAAATGACTATTTTCCCACCCCACTTTATTGTGAAAGGAAATTGAACTTTCAGTGAAATGGTTTATGCTGCAAACTTGTATTTAGTTAACTGCTAGCTTGGATCCAAATGACAGCTTTTTTCTTGTTTTCTGTAATATACACTTGACACACATCTGAGTTGAAAGTATTTTATTAGCACTGTGCCTCCTTACATGTTATCCCAAGTCACAGACAGTAAGGCTTCACATTTCAGTATAAAGATAAGGTGAGAGATTTTGCAAATTTTGTCACCAAACGCACCTAAAAAAGAAAAAAAGAATCCATCATCAAAAAAAAACAACATTTATTCTGCAGGATGATAATATGCATTCTCCAAATAAAGACCTGCTCTTTCAAATAGTCATTTCACCTCCAAATACATAAACACAGTGCGGACAACAGGGAATGTAACCAGTCTCAGAAGGTGGTACTGTTCATCAAGGCTCTTCTTGGATGGATGCAGTAAAATGGCAATTTTTTGTTCCTTTGAATGGGAGAGGCTTTTACAATTTGACAATAAAGATTGGCAACAATCTGTGTTCATCCATTGAAACTTGAAAGAAACAGCTTTTTGATGCTAGGCTTTTGTCCACTTGCATGCACTTCAATCCAGGAGGCTAAAAATCTTGTGGCCTTGTCCTTACTTACTGTCCAGTTTCATCATCATTGTAAATCTGTTGCAGAAAAAATTGTACAATTGAAGGTGACTGCAAAAATGATCCAAATAAACATTCTCTGTGTCCTTGTTAGCATTAAGTATCTCATCCTGATCAGCAATTTCGAATCCCACAGTGGTGTTTCCATCAATTCAGTCATCCTGATAATATGTCAAACTTGATTCATTCTTCACAGTATCAAGGAACTCTCTTACTATCATTGCACCTGATACTGGACCCCATCCATCTCTATTTTGCTGGAAGCACAAGTGCAGTCTTTCACCTAGTTTCACGTTACTGTCACGTTTTACTATTAGTTTTGGTTGCAAAATTTAACATATTTTCTTTATTTTCCTGTATGTCTCTCACTGTTTGTGTTTCTATTCGATAACACTGAGAAAGTCTGGCTGCAGATTTCCCCCTTTCTAGCTTATCCATAATTTCTAATTTCTTTTAGACCATTACAACATGTTTGTGTTTCTGTCATATTTGTAGCACGTATGAACCAGCCATAACTTCGACAACAAGATAAATGATATAGGGCAACACTTATCCTTTTTAGGTAGCTATGGTCAACATTGCATTCTTCTTGGCAATTTTTAACAGTGTGCTTATATTTTGTGTGAACACAGAGCAATAATTCTGAGGAGAACTGTCCCTGAAGCTTTAAATGAGTTCCAGATTACTTACCTTTGGCTCACAAAATAAACACTTAGCAAACATATAGACATGAAGGTGGCCACCTACATGGTACATGGGTAGGGTCATCACATTTCCCTGAAGATGAAATGCGTGGTAGTGGTAGTCGTAGCAGTAGTAGTAATGGTAATTGTAATAGTAGTAGCTTTATTCATCTGTAGATCTCTTTTTACAAGGACATAGGACATTTCAAAGTATTTACTGGTTTAGGCCAATTTAAAATAAGATAATTTGTATGCACATACATTCACAGACTTCTAGTTAGAGACAGTGATTACATTTAATCCTGGTACACAATACTTTTTTTACAAATAAATTATTAAATAATGCAATGCCACACTGTTCACTCATATCTCACTATCAGTCACTGCACACGCTAAATGCATGTTAATTCATAACACTTCACTCACTATACACACACACATACACACACACACACACACTGATGATCTCTGTGTCATTTTCTGTACCTGGGAAAACATGAGAAACAATGGGAAAATATTTGAAGGATGTCTCACAGTGGGAATGGATCCCTTATTATCTTCAGGAGTCATAACATTAGTCACATGTCTAACAGAGTGTTGTAAAGAAAAAAAATTTTCTAAGTACAACAAAAGTTTTCAGGTTTGGTTATTTGTTAGTCTTTTTCTTTTTTCTTTCAAAAATCACCATACTATACATAGATAATCCGCAAACTGATTAATCCACCACTTCAAAATTGGCAGCTTGCTGTACAACACACTTACGGGTATAACAGGTGAAAATTTGTGTTTGCTTACAGGTTCACCTTGAGAAGGATCAGACAGGTAGTTGGCTGTTGACCAGTAATGGGAACCATCATGACATCTGTGGGTAGCAATCTAGCGAAACTGCAGGATATCTAACTTTGGACAGGTTGCTGGAGATCAGAGGTTCGATCTGCCCATATAGAAGACCAGGCTGTTAACAATGGGATACATCATTTGGTTGTCTTTCATGGTTTTCGAACACAGCAGTGTGTCACTGCAGCAATATATATGTACACCACATGTTGACCTGAAAGTGTGTGAAAATGTTGTCAGAGATCATGTACTTAATTTCTTGCCATATTATAACACAGTGGTGACAAAAAGTGCCTAGAAAGCAACAGAAAATACTTTTTGATTCTATTACATTGGATGTACCAGGCATGCCCTACCAATGACAAAACTTATGACTGAAATAAAGAGGTGCTCATTAAGCATAAACTGATACAGCACTAAACTGTCAGTGGCACATATGCATATTTCTCAGTATAAATTGAAATAAATCTTTAAATAAGGTAGATCCCCAGTAATTTGAGCTAATTCTGGGCTGAGGTTACCTCTCAAGATGGAAAAAATTCTGATGACAAAGAAGTATCACTAAATCAGTGGATAAATCATGTATAAGTATTTAATGATCACAATAAAAATTAAAACCATAAAGAAAAACAAAATTGTACATATCTATGTTGTTGTCATTGTTGTTGTGGTCTTCAGCTCGCTCTCCATGGTACTCTATAGTGTGTGAGTCTCTGAATAACTACTGCACATCCTTCTCTATCTACTTACTGTATTCATCTTTTAGTCTCTCCCTCTAGGATTTACTTCCCTCCATTACTAAATTGGTGATCCCTTGGTGTCAGAATGTGTCCTATCAATTGATCCCTTCTTTTGGTCAAGCTGTGAAACAAATTTCTCATCTCCCCAATTCTATTCAGTACCTTCTCCCCCCATGATCCATGGTCCTTGTCATTGGTGGGGAGGCTTGCGTGCCTCAATGATACAGAGAGCCGTACTGTAGGTGCATCCACAATGGAGGGGTATCTGTTGAGAGGCCAGACAAATGTGTGGTTCCTGAAGAGGGGCAGCAGCCTTTTCAGTAGTTGTAAGGGCAACAGTCTGGATGATTGACTGATCTGGCCTTGTAACACTAACCAAAATGGCCATGCTGTTGTGGTACTGCGAACAGCTGAAAGCAAGGGGAAACTACAGCCGTAATTTTTCCTGAGGGCATGCAGCTTTACTGTATGATTAAATGATGATGGCGTCCTCTTGGGCTAAATAGTCCCCCATTCGGATCTCTGGGCAGGGACTACTCAAAGGGACGTTGTTATCAGGAGAAAGAAAACTGGCATTCTACGGATCAGACAGTGGAATGTCAGATCCCTTAATCGGGCAGGTGGGTTAGAAAATTTAAAAAGGGAAATGGATAGGCTAAAGTTAGATATAGTTGGAATTAGTGAAAGTTGGTGGCAGGAGGACCAAGACTTTTGATCGGGTGAATACAGGGCTATAAATACAAAATAATGCAGGAGTTGGTTTAATAATGAATAAAAAAATAGGAGTATGGGTAAGCTACTCCAAACAGCATAGTAAATGCATTATTGTTGGCAAGATAGACACAAAGCCCACGCCTACTACAGCAGTACAAGTTTATATGCCAACTAGCTCTGCAGAGCATGAAGAAATTGATGAAATGTATGATGAGATAAAAGAAATTATTCAGGTAGGGAAGGGAGACGAAAATTTAATAGTCATGGGTCACTGGAATTCACGAGTAGGAAAAGGGAGAGAAGGAAACATAGTAGGTGAATATGGATTGGGGCTAAGAAATCAAAGAGGAAGCCGCCTGGTAGAATTTTGTGCAGTGCATAACTTAATCATAGCTACTACTTGGTTTAAGAATCATGAAAGCAGGTTGTATGCATGGAAGAACCTTGGGGATGCTAAAAGTTATCAGATAGATTATATAACGGTAAGACAGAGATTAAAGAACTCGGTATTAAATTGCAAGACATTTCCGGGGGCAGATGTGGACTCTGACCACAATCTATTGGTTATGAACTGTAGATTAAAACTGAAGAAACTGCAAAAAGATGGGAATTTAAGGAGATGAGACCTGGATAAACTGAAAGAACCAGAGGTTGTACAGAGTTTCAGGGAGAGCATAAGGGAAAAATTGACAGGAATGGGGGAAAGAAATACAATAGAGGAAGAATGGTTAGCTTTGAGGGATGAAATACTGAAGGCAGCAGAGGATCAAATAGGTAAATAGATGAGGGCCGGTAGAAACCCTTGGGTAACAGAAGAAATATTACATTTAATTGATGAAAGGAGAAAATATAAAAATGCAGTAAATGAAGCAGGCAAAAGAGAATAGAAACGTCTCAAAAATGATATTGACGGGCAGTGCAAAATGACTAAGCAGGGATGGCTAGAGGACAAATGTAAGGATGTAGGGGCTTATCTCACTAGAGGCAAGATGGATACTGCCTACAGGAAAATTAAAGAGACCTTTGGAGAAAGGATAACCACTTGCATGAATACCAAGAGCTTTGATGGAAACCCAGTTCTACGCAAAGAAGGGAAAGTAGAAAGGTGGAAGGGGCAATGTACTTGACGACAATATTATGGAAATGGAAAAGGATGTAGACGAACATGAAATGGGAGATATGATACTGCGTGAGGAGTTTGACAGAGCACTGAAAGACCTTAGTCACAACAAGGCCCACGGAGTAGACAACATTCCATTAGAACTACTGACAACTTTGGGAGAGCCAGTCCTGACAAAACTCTACCATCTGGTGACAAGATGTATAAGACAGGCGAAATACACTCAAACGCCAAGAAGAATATAATAGTTACAATCCCAAAGAAAGCAGGTGTTGACAGATATGAAAATTACTGAACTATCAGTTTAATAAGTCACAGCCGTAAAATACTAACACGAATTCTTTACAGACAAATGGAAAAACTGGTAGAAGCTGATCTCAGGGAAGATCAGTTTGGATTCTGCAGAAATGTTTGAACATGTAAGGCAATACTGACCCTGCGACTTATCTCAGAAGAAAGATTAAGGAAAGGCAAACCTATGTTTCTAGCATTTGTAGACTTACAGAAAGCTTTTCACAATGTTGATTGGAATACTCTCTTTCAGATTCTGAAGGTGGCAGGCGTAAAATACAGGGAGTGAAAGGCTATTTACAATTTGTACAGAAATCAGATGGCAGTTATAAAAGTCGAGGCGTATGAAAGGGAAGCAGTGGTTGGGAAGAGAGTGAGACAGGGTTGTAACCTATCCCTGATGTTATTCAATCTGTATATTGAGCAAGCAATAAAGGAAACAAAAGAAAAGTTTGGAGTAGGTGTTAAAATCCATGGAGAAGAAATAATTCTATCAGACACAGCAAAGGACTTGGAAGAGCAGTTGAACGGAATGGACAGAGTCTTCAAAGGAGGGTATAAGATGAACATCAACAAAAGCAAAACAAGGATAATGGAATGTAGTCGAATTAAGTCGAGTGACCCTGAGGGAATTAGATTAGGAAATGAGACCCTTCAAGTAGTAAACGAGTTTTGCTATTTGGGGAGCAAAATAACTGATGATGGTCGAAGTAGAGAGGATATAAAATGTAGACTGGCAATGGCAAGGAAAGCGTTTCTGAAGAAGAGAAATTTGTTAACATCGAGTGTAGATTTAAATGTCAGGAAGTCGTTTCTGAAAGTATTTGTATATAGTGTAGCCATGTATGTAAGTGAAACACGGATGATAAATAGTTTAGACAAGAAGAGAATAGAAGCTTTCAAAATGTGGTGCTACAGAAGAATGCTGAAGATTAGATGGGTAGACCACATAACTAATGAGGAGGTATTGAATGGAACTGGGGAGAAGAGGAGCTTGTGGCACAACTTGACTAGAAGAAGGGATCGGTTGGTATGATATGTTCTGAGACATCGAGGGATCACCAATTTAGTATTGGAGGGCAGCGTGGAGGGTAAAAATCATAAAGGGAGACCAAGAGATGAATACACTAAGCAGATTCAGAAGGATGTAGGCCGTAGTAGGTACTGGGAGATGAAGAAGCTTGCACAGGATAGAGTAGCATGGAGAGCTCCATCAAACCAGTCTCAGGACTGAAGACCGCAACTACAACAACAACCTTCTCATCAGTTACATATTCAACTTTCCTAATCATCAACATTCCTCTGCAGTACCACATCTTGAAAGCTTCTATTCTCTTTTTACCTGAACTGTTTTTTGCCCATGTTTCACTTCCATTCAATGCTATACTCTATACACATATACTCAGAGAAGACTTAACAACACTTAAATCTGTATTCAATGTTAATAAATGTTTCTCTTCAGAAATGCTTTTCTTGAAATTGCCAGTCTACATTTTGTATCCCCTCTACCTTGATCATGATCAGTTACTTTTTATGCCCAAATAGCAAAATTCATCTCATTTCTTAATCGGATTCCCTTGGCACCACCTGATTTAATTTGACTACATTACATTATCCCTGTTTTGTTTTTGTTGATGTTCATCTTATACACTCTTTTGAAGACACTGTCCATTCTGTTCAACTGCTCTTCCAAGTCCTTTGCTGTCTCTGACAGAATTACAATGTCATTGGCAATTATCATAGTTTTTATTTCTTCTCCCTGAACTTCCTACTCCTAATTTTTCTTTGGTCTCCTTTACTCCTTGTTCAATATACAATTTGGATAACAATGGGGATGGGATACAACCCTGTGTCACTCTCATCCCAATCAGTGCTTCCCTTTATGCTCCTTGGCTTGTATAATTGCCATCTGATTTCTGTACAAGTAGTAAATACCTCTTCATTTGTTGTATTTTTACCCATGCTATCATCAGAATTGAAAAGACAGTATTTGTGTCAACATTGTTAAAAGCTTTCTCTAAGTCTACAAATGCTATAAACACAAATATTTGTCTTTCCTTGACTTAGAGTCAGTATTGCCTCACCTGTTCCTACATTTCTCCAGAATCCAAACTGATATTCACCAAGGTCAGCTTCTACCAATTTTTCTATTCTTCTGTCAATAATTTTTGCTGCTATTTTCCAGCCATGTCTTATTAAATAGCTTTGTCAAACATTAGGACTGCTTTGCAAGGCAAGCATGTTTCATTTAGGTATCACTTGGTCTCTGGAACAAAGTCTTCAGAAAACCACTTTTTAAAAATATTTTTGTCCATCCAAACAGATTTTTGGTTGACGTATGGAACAGGTAGTGCAGAAGCAGTGATGTTTTTCCTTTTAAACTATCGGTTTAGCAGACTTCTCTCTTGCCAGCAGCATCAGTTTATGGTCTCCACTTGCATAGAATGCAGCAAGAACTGTTAACCTCTCTCTCTGTTTTTCGTAGCCTGGGGCAGTCTTTCATACTTTTGAGGCTAGAGTTTTAGATGGATGTGTTTTATAATTTAGCCCTGTTTCATCACCATTATACAGTTGATCTGGAGTAAGATTATCTTCTTGTATAAATATTCTTCATTTCTCACAAAATTGTGTAACAGCTTAAGAATCCACAGAAAGGTTTTCACCACAAATTTCAAGATGCGTTTTGCTGCATTGCTTCTTCCATCTGTCCAACCATCCTGAACTTGCAGTAAAAGTTTCCTCACTTTTCTCTAACTCATTTTTAAAAATATAGCTTTTTCTTACAGAATAGATCCTGAAATAGGAATTCCTTTTTGTGCTTATTGAACAAACCAAAAGAAACAATGTTGCACTTATTTATTCATACACAGATTTCTTTATAGACTTCCACTGAAATGATGAAACTTCTCAATTTTGTCTCTGATTCTATGCCTGTCTCCAACTGCCACTTCAATGATTCCATACTCAGCAGCAAGTATTTTTTAATGTTCCTCTTTTGTGTAGTCTTTTCAGAGCCTCCAGTCTCCATTCAATAGCATAAATTTTCTCTTACCCCTAAAGCTCATTGTTATCGACAGATTAAAACGTTAAGAAACACACAGTTATACATGTACTGTACACAGTATGTCTGGCTAACTAAAGTACAGATGTTGTAGCAGTTCCACCCACTTTATTTACCTCCTTTGTTGTCCTTGGTGTTGACATACTGCGTTGCTACACTGGCTGAAAAATGGGTAGTGGATTCTGACATTGACTACTTTAAATAGTGTAGCCAACAGGTGCACAGTTGTGCTTCACAGTACTTTAATTTCACTGTTCACAACCCCCTGTTATTAATGCACAGTTAATGGCCAGTCCACTATTGTTTAACTTTCATTAAGCCTCATTAATAGTTTGCAGGAAATCCTCCACATTCTGATACAATAGTTTCCTGTTGAACACCTATGAGCGGTAAAACCTAACAATAAAGTTCCCAGTTCTTGAAAAATAATAAGGTACATATGGAGTGGACACTGTCATTGTTTTTACACAAGGCCTAATTGTTTAACACTTATTCCACCGTTAAGTTGACACATTGCTCTTGCTCTAATTAACACAGGTTTCTTCTCTGAACCTCAGCCATGGACTGACTGACTCATGGCCAAATGTTGGGTTCTAATATATCTTCACAATAATAGGTTCTGAAATTACACATTGTTTGATGTTTAATTTATAGAAATTACATTTGAAACTTAACTCATTAAATTAATCGAATACACTGAAAAATCCGTCTTGAGTTTCTTCTACTAAAAGATTTAGACCAAATTATTTGTTTAAATGATGAAATTAACATATATAGTTATGTAAACAATACTTTTGACATAACAACAGAATTAATGAAGGGCTGGTTTTTCTACCGTGTTTTCGAATAGAGCCAATAGATCCTTTAAGAATGCTATTGTTTTGTCTCCCAAACATTCACAATTAGTACAGAATCTATATTAGCTTACATGTCAACAATAAAATTTAAGTTATGAAATAATTACTGATTTCACTCTATGAAGAAAGATACTAAATAGGAATAGAAATAAAATAGAAAATCAATTACATACATAAAACTAAGCACAAAATTAGATCTGGTGTTATATTCTTTTAAAACTGAGGACTAGCCTTTCTCTTTTATGAAAATGCAGATTATATTCACATATGATAATGGTAAATACTCAAAGTAATAAAACGAATTTAAGGAGGCAGATGGCGAAATGAGAAGGGAATTAAAATCATTCCAGCTTGCTTTGTCACAATGTTACTACACAATCAACTCGGTATGTATAAAAATATTAAGTTGTAAATTGTGTTCTGTATAGTTATTTAGGCATACTTTATTTTAAGGAACACTGTTGCTGAGTAGACACAACAATAGGGGCCACAGTAAGGATGGTATGCAATGTACAACTGATTGTCATGTGGTCCCAATTAGTGAAGGCTCGACAAAGAAAGAGCAAGCACACTCCTTGAAACTTAATGGTACAAGTAGATCTGTAGTAAAAATGCATTAGCAATCTGAGGCCAAGGTTATTTCAGTCCATTATGAATTAAAACCCTAAGTGGGGCAGTTTTACCTGTACATGGAAAATTGGAAGAAAGTTCAAAATGTATCACATTCGAAAGTGCATAAAACATACATGTGGACAACGTATGAAAACTGGTTCTTACTCTAGTTTTATGTACAATTATAATTTTCATAGTACCAGCTCAAATTACACAGAACCTAGAAATACTGATACTCGATTTACCAGGGCTCTACTGTACATGGAATCTGAAGCAATACATTGTTTACCAGCATTTAAGTTACCAGTTGTGTATGGTATACATAGTGTGTTCAGCGACAGTGCTCAAAAATGAATGAATGGTGTAGCACTAGCTTCTTACATGATGAAATAATGTGAATATAGTGTATGTAATGTTTGCAGTGATCAGTGTTGAGAAATGAATGAATGTTCTTTTCAGGAATGTATAAGGAAAACGGTATTGCACGCCTGGAATTGTGCTATATTTGCGAGATCAGCCATGTGGTCAGGAGGATGTGAGTTCTAATCTCTATTGGAATATCCTGATTTGGTTTTATGTGGTTTCCCTAAATTATTGCGACAATGTATATCTTTCAACAAGAGACTGCAGTTCTGCGGGAAATTAAAGGGGAAAGGTATTTGAGAATGGAGTGAGACAGGATTGTAATCTATCCCTGATATTATTCAATCTGTGTATTGATCAAAGTGTGAAGGAAACGAGGAGAAATTTGGAAAAAGGAATTACAGTTGAGACAAAAGAAATAAAGTCTGATGACATTGTTATCCTGTCAGACATGGTGAAGGGCTTGAAAGAGTGGATGAACAGAGTAAACAGTGCCTAGAAAAGAGCTTGTAAAATGAGTATCAAGGAAAGTAAAATGAGGACAATAGAAGTAGTCAATTTAGGTCAGGTGATGCTTTGGGTATGATACACTAACAGTTGTACATGAATTTCACAATTTGGGCAACAAAATAACTGATAATGGTAGAAGTAGGGAGGATATAAAATGCATATTGGCAGTAGGCATGAAAAGCATTTTTGAGTAAGGGAAATCAGCTAGAATAGAATACAAATTTTTATGTTAAGAAGTATTATTGGAAGATATTTATCTCAAGTGCAGTGTTGTATAGAAGCAGTTTAGGCAATAAGAGAATAGAAGCTTTCAAAATGTGGTGCTGCAGTAGAGTGCTATAGATTAAATTAGCAAACTAGGTTAACTAATGAAGAAGCACTGAGGTGACTTGTGGGAAAATTGTGGGACAACATGACTAAAATAAGGGATCAGTTAATAGGACATATACTGAGGCATCAAGGAATAATTGCTTTGGTAATGTGGGAAGCGTGTGTTTGGGTGGAGGGGGGGCGGGAGAGTAAAAATTTCTATGAAATATGAAATTGATGTGTGTTGCAGTAATAATACAAAGATGCCTGCATGTGATACAGTAGTGAAGAGAGCTGCTTCACAACAATCTTCAGACTGAAAACCACAATAACAACAACAGAGAAAAGCCACAAACCTTTATCACTGTGCATCAATGACATGTACTCAAGAACTGTATGATATTTGAGACAACTATCAAGAATGTCATTACTGACCTGTGGGAATTAGTCATATCACAGTGTGCACAGAATATAGGGTTAAACCTCAGTCGATTAAAACTTCATGTGGTCGCAACTACTCATTCTAGGCTCATTGGCCAGAAATTTCAGTATTGTCTCTTGTCTTTAGTTTTAAATATGGTAACCACAAAGTTCATTTATCAGTGAAAAATTTAAGAGTAACATTTGATAAGGAGACATGCAGCAAAACTGGAGATACTATCGGAAATTTGCATTTCTAAAACAAGATGCTGAATTTGCAGGTAAGGTGTTATATGAATGTCTTGGCCGATATTAAGAAAATCGTAAATCAAGTCTGTGTCTACCAAATTCACTCTTTATTATTAATCAGAATTAACTTCAGGGAGTAAATGCTTTGGGATGTTAGTATAACATTTTCAGTGTTAGAATGGACAGTTTTTAGATCTTAGCTGAACTCCTTAAAAAGAAAATGCTGTAGGACAGATTGAATAAACGTATGCTGTCTGTCCTGTTTGTGGGCCAGTACAGAATCAAAGATTTCTTGGTGCAAAGCAGGCAGTACTGAGGTTTTTAGGTAGTACCAAATTCACACACTCTGAACAAATGTTTCAAAAGTAATTAAACTTTATTGTAGATAATTTAATCCAGTGTTCTTTCCATTTGGCAATCACTGTCTATTACCTATTTACTACTTGAGACCAGGGTTATTCGCACAGGATCAGGTGGTAATTACACACCAATCTGTTTTGACCCTTGACATAACTGTGATGTGTGTAATCTACCCCTCCTTCCTACTTGCAGCTATTGTCCACATTAGTCTGTTATGAAGGTTTGAGAGGAGCAAAGATTATAATAAACTTCCTATTTTACTTATCGTTTCACATACAGTTGGCTCCTGTTCTTTTTGCCTAGGGTTCTAACACTTGAAGCTGAAATTCTCACATTTTACGTCCCCGTAGTTGAACTGATCTAAATAAATTTGAAGATTGTTGTTGCAGAATTCTTATTGTCATGTTAATATATTTTGTTGCATTTTAGTATCTCATCCAGTCTTTTGATTTCTCACATTAACAAAGACAAAATTACATTCTTCATACAAAATACAAAAATATGTAGGATCACACCAGAGGCTTGCTTACTACTGTCCCACTCAGCAGAAATAACAGTATTCTAAAGGGTTTTAAATTTTTCATGACAAATGAATTTCTATTAGTTTTGATTATTATTTTTATAAATGAATCCAGAAAGAAACATAGTAAACATTACTAGATTGTATAATTAACAAAAGAAATTTCAAGCATACGAAATAATTTGTAATTTCAAATGTTTTAAAAAAGGGGCATACTATTTTAACTCTTCATTCAGAAGCAGTATTTATTGATTATAACATCCAAAATAAAGTAATCGCTTTCACAAATTTTAGTTTGAAATGAAACATACTGTGTATAAAATTATATGAATCTTTTCTGAAAAGCAGGTGAGATAATACTGATCTGTGCAAAATTTGAAAAATAATTCTGGAATCAATAACTACTGTTGAGGAAAACAAGTTCTAGAGCTGAATGTCCCATTACATGTGTTGTGTAATGACATG
Source organism: Schistocerca serialis cubense (assembly GCF_023864345.2). Lineage (NCBI taxonomy): Eukaryota > Metazoa > Arthropoda > Insecta > Orthoptera > Acrididae > Schistocerca > Schistocerca serialis. The sequence continues at coordinate 729,028,501 of NC_064642.1, forward strand.
GTGAGACTTCATATTTTTGAGCCTGTTTGGTTTGCAGATGATGTGTTGTAGTATTTGGTGATGCTCTCTTGTGCTGGATATTTGTTAGTGAGCTGTTTCATACGAATTGTATATTTCTGGTTCATATTGAAAGATTCCATGCTGGTTTACTGGTGAGGTACTTTAAGTTAGTATATTGTGGATGATGGATTTATTTTTATATTTGAAAATATTTGTGTCAAGATTTCCTTATGGTCCGAGATTTAATATTATTTTTCTTTTCTCTTCAGTTGTGAATAAGATACAGATATTTATGAGTAGGTCATAGATTGTTGCAATGGGCAATGATATGGTGGCTGTGGTAAAGTTCCTACAGTTAGTTGGACTAGTGGTGGATGATTTTCTTTTTTTTTTACATTTTTGTGTGTATGCAGGGGAATTGGGGGATGTTGAGCACTTTTGTGTGAAATTCTATCTGCGACATGATTTTGTTGTTTATAGTTGTTTGTGTATATTGAAACTGGGGAGGTTTATCGAAATTGGTAATGAATTTTGGGGTTTTCCTTCTTTATGTTTGGTAATTGTGTTGGATTGTGATTGGTAGGTGTTCTGGGTATTGATCTACGATTGCTGGTAAAATACGTTTCTGATATTAGTCACGTGAGCTCAGTGATGTTTGTTGTACTGTGGACATCACTTTAGAGAGAGTAAGTGAAAGTGTGGATAATGGATTTTAGAGTTTGATTGTGTTGGTTTTAGTACTGTGAGCTTCATTTTTTGGTGACATATGGGTCAAATGAAATTTGTCATCTGATTTTGGAGTTGTGTGAATGTTCATAATATCTAGTGCTTCGCTTGAGGTATATGGACAATATGATATTTGCAACATCATGTTTTAGAGTTGTACATTGGTTCTGGTATCAAGGGCTTTGAGGAACTAGGTAGGTCAGCAGAAAATTGTGGTGTTGGTTTACTGGTATTGTATTCTTCTTTTGAGATGTATAGGTCATGCAACATTTACAACACCAATAGTTTTCAGTTTTGCAATTTTTTTGTGTTAAATTCTGAGAATTTTGTGAGCTTGATTTTTAGATGGATATTTGCTCTTTAGTGATTTCATTATTCTTACTGTCATATACTTAGTTTGTCCCCACCCAAAACCCCCTTCTTCATTTGGTTATCTTGTTCGTTTCATTCTGTTGCTGGGGTTAAACACTCCATATGTTATTTATGTTTGTTCGTAGGTGCAATGAGAGACGTCATGGTCACCATATTGTATGTGGTTGAAACAGAAGTGTACGTCACAGTGATGAAATTACTGGTCAAAACATGTCGGTGGAGTCACAAATTTCAGTTATGCTAATCTACCTTTTATAATAGTTTGTTCTTCTGGGATAGTTTGTGTGATTTGATTAGTTCACTGATCTATTTTTATCAAGATTACATTGGTTTTACACTGTGTCGTCCGCCCCTGGTAGCTGTGTGGTCAGCCCGAAAGAATGTCAATCCAAAGGGCCCGGGTTCGATTCCCAGCTGGGTTGGAGATTTCCTCCGCTCAGGGACTGGGTGTTGTGTTGTCCTAATCATCAACATTTCATCCCCATCGGCACACAAGTCACCGAAGTGGCATCAAATCGAAAGACAGGCAGCAGGCCAACGGTCTACCAGACGGGAGCCCCTCGTCACACGATATATATATATATATATATATATATATATATATATATATATATATATATATATATATATATATATATATAATAGAGGGAAACATTCCACTTGGGAAAAATATATTTAAAAACAAAGATGATGTGACTTACCACATGAAAGCGCTGGCAGGTCAATAGATACACAAACAAACACATACATACACACAAAATTCAAGCTTTCAAACCAATGGTGCTTCGTCAGGAATGAGGGAAGGAGAGGGAAAGATGAAAGGATGTTGGTTTTAAGGGAGAGGGTAAGGAGTCATTCCAGTCCCGGGAGCGGAGGAGCGGAAAGACTTACCTTAGGGGGAAAAAAGGACGGGTATACACTCGCACACATACACATATCCCTCCGCACATACACAGACACAAGCAGACATTCGTAAAGGCAAAGAGTTTGGGCTTTTTTTTTCTCATCAGTCTTATATTTTTATATTATACATATATATATAATTTTCAAATATTTAAAACGCTAATAAAATACATTTAATACACTGTATTAAAATTCTTTTCACTTTACAACAAGTGAAACTGCATAGGATGACCATATGTTTTATACAGTGCAACTGTAATAACAGTTACTTATTCATCAAGGAAATTTTCTACCAGCTTGTTGAAATCTTCTGCATATCGCAAGTGTACATTATGTTTCCCATTCTTGAAAACATATTTCCTGCTCACGTTGCATGTGTACCATTGTATCCACCCATGCAGCCCACAAGTCTGCAAATCCTTTTACCGCACACAGATCTTCCATGGGTTTCCGATAGTGTTCTGACATTGCACTAACATCATGGATACCTTTGTAAATTTCAGCATCTTCAGCACTGATGAAAGCATTTGCACCCCAAACAATTAATTTGTTGACATTTTGGGGATATTTGCCGGCCATTATTAGTGCTGTGATACCTCCATCACTCCATCCCAGAAGTGAGTATTTGTTGATATTCAGTACTTCCATGAGCTTGGCTGCACAAGTTGCATCCCTGAAGAAGAAATCTGGTGGGAAGTCATGTGGAGGAGGTTGGCTGTGCCCATAGCCTGGAGGATTCCATGCTATAATAGTGTACTTTGACTGGCCTGAGCCACCTTCTACTTGTGGCTTAAAATCAGTCCAAATGGAACCTAGGGCCCCCAGTAGAAGCAATAAATGATTCTGTCCCGTACCGACCTTCAAATAGTTAATAACTTGTTCTCCAACAATAACATTTTGTTCCTTCGTAACCGTGCTATAGCAGTTAAAGATAAATTTATTACTGTTACCATACTTTTGTGTCAGTCCTGTGTGGCAACCGCAAAGTGCTTTTGTCAATATGTGTCTAAAAAACATGTTGTCCGTTGTTTTATTTACTATTTGCCAAGTAACAGGTGATTTTTCACAACCTCTGGAGACTCAGACAATTACTACGACCTCCTGTTAAAAGCTGTTCATATCAGGCTGTGATAATCAAAGACCTACGAGAGTTCAATCTGTTTGTTTGCCTTTACAAATGTCTGCTTGTGTCTGTGTGTGTGTGGATGGATATGTGTGCGTGTGCGAGTGTATACCTGTCCTTTTTTCCCCCTAAGGTAAGTCTTTCTGCTCCTCCGCTCCCGGGATTGAAATGACTCCTTACCCTCTCCCTTAAAACCCACATCCTTTCATCATTCCCTCTCCTTCCCTCTTTCCTGATGAAGCAACCATTGGTTGTGAAAGCTTGAATTTTGTGTGTATGTATGTGTTTGTTTGTGTATCTATCGACCTGCCAGCGCTTTCGTTTGGTAAGTTACATCACCTTTGTTTTTAGATATATTTTTCCCACGTGGAATGTTTCCCTCTATTATTTGAAAAATGTCTGCTTGTGTCTGTATATGTGCGGATGGATATATATGTGTGTGTGTGTGTGTGTGTGTGTGTGTGTGTGTGTGTGTGTGTGTGTGTGCGAGTGTATACCTGACGTTTTTTCCCCCTAAAGTAAGTCTTTCCACTCCCAGGATTGGAATGAGTCCTTACCCTCTCCCTTAGAACACACATCCTTTCATCTGTCCCTCTCCTTCCCTCTCTCCTGATGAAGCTTGAATTTTGTGTGTGTGTTTGTGTTTATTAGTGTGTCTATCAACATACCAACACTTTCGTTTGGTAAGTTACATCATCTTTGTTTTTATACAGACACACACACACACACACACACACACACACGCACGCACTCACACACACACTGTGCCTCTTCATTGTATTTATGCCTAGCCGTTAATAGATTACCAGCTAGCTCACTGGCTGAAAAGTAATAATAATGAACATACTGGTCTCTGTCATTGGTCATGTTACTGTTAAGGAACACTTACATCTATTTCTTAATAGCACAAGCAATCATTTTAGTCTTTTGTGCTACAAGGTTTTTGTTAAATATCTATCTTCAGAGCCGGAGTTGCCAGGAAAAGCAATTTCAGGTCAAATTTAAAACTGAGTAAAAGTTTCTGGAAGCCATCACCTTTGGTTCTCTTCTTCAGTTTTTATTTCCGATGACCTGTTTTAAATTGACAAGTAATTTATCAGCAGATTGCATTTCTGGAGCATTGTGAAGGTCATGTAGCTACAGCAAGATGTGGGAATGAAACATATGTGCACTGATTGTGGTGAGAAGTACAGTTCACGTCTGGGCACAGCTGCACAGCTCCAACAATGCTGTGAACGTGTAATAAGTATGTACCATCTGATGATAGTGATTCAAAACTGGTCATGGTAAATAAAGATTGAAAAATTGTACAAAATGTGGTTGATTGCTGTAAATTCTGCAAACTTTTATTAATCACAGTCAATTTCCCACATCTATAATGGAAAGACCTTAACGGCTGAAATTTTTTTGGTACCTGTCAAATTATATTAGTGGGAAAATAGTAGAAAACTTTTGTGGTTATTATTGAATATTTTTGTGAGCATTTGGCACAGTTAGTGATAAGCAGTTATTATATTTTTTTTAAACCTTTTTTAAATTTTCAGTAAAGTAAATTTTTGGCTTGTGAAAAGTCATGGTGAAGTGGTGGAGCAGGGTTGTTGGTTGTATACAACATTGCACACACTTAAAATGAGCACTAACTGCATATGGGATGCAAAAGGAGCAAAACATACATCCAGATTATTTTTATTGTTGTCATTGTCAGTGGCAGTTGGATGTACATCAATGGGGGGTGGTGGTTAGGGCAACATTTGGTTCTCCCCTTCCTGTACATCCTATAGTGCCTGAGAAAGTTGTGTGGTGCCTGGAATATCCGTCATTATACTGGACACATAGATGCCAAGGAAGAATTGGAGTTGGCTGACACCTAGCCACTGCCACAATCACAGAGTTATATTAGCCAAGGCTTAGTGTGGCTGTGAAAAATCAGTTCAGGATGATCTGTGATCTGCATTATCAATACAAGACATAAATATAACTTTTGTGTAAAATTAGCAACCTTACCTCTGATTTACAAGGAAGTTATGTACTATGCTGTGAAGATATTTGAGAAGCTCCCATCTAACATGCAGCAAGTAATTGGTTATCCATTCAAAAGAAAATTTAAAACATACCTCATTAGCAACTCCTTCCACTGATTAGATTCTGCTTAAGCTGGATGGCAAGTAGCTTGTTGTAAACTGTCTTGTGTAGTGACATATTTAGGTTACTGTTTTCTATGGTAAATGCCTGATTAATCAAATAAATATTTAGTTCCTGATAAGATGGCCTGCAGCTACCTAATATAACTGAAGTAGCAGCAGGTTTCTTTATAATTTACTAGACCATATTTAACTGGCATAAACAGGACTAGTATTAAGTAGTATTGTGACAGTTTACTATTAATGTAGCATATGACTTAACCTATGTTTGGTTATCTTTTATTAATGTTTATCTTTACTTGTTCTATAGCCCTGTAAGTTCACCTTCTTGGAACAATATACAGAATACGATGAGTGAGTGGCAGAAGTCACTATTATTTGAAATTGTAAGGGTTTATTTATGTCAATTCTCATTAGTAAATGTATATATTGTGGAAGTGCAGTTACAATGCTTAATGCCTTGAAGATGCACCGAAAAAATGACTGTTGGTAAACTATCTCCAACTCACCACTTACAATGTGAATGGAATATATGATCAGATTAGCTGATCATATGCTCACCATTTGACAACTTAATGTTTGCTCGAATTCAGGGGTTTCTACTCCTGGGTACTTCATTGGAGATTTTATTTGCAACTCATTGGTGACAGAGTGGTGTACGCTACATACAAAATTCATGTTACTAATCTGTATGTATTTAATTGATTTCTGATTTGACATATAGTGATGTTGCTCTACTTATGTTTGTTCTTTCCATTACTGCCATTTTCAGTAAAAAAAATATTCACTAATGCATTCAATGTACCTTTGATTAATTTTCAGAAATACATTGCATATCCAGTACCATACCAGAATGACTACTGGTTTGCACAACAAAACTTTCTCTGCCATCACTCTAACTTTCTGGGATGGCTACTAAGGATAGGTCATGGCCTTTACCCAAGATCATTTTGTTATATTTTACCATCTGTGCCAAATTAATGTGTCTGGTAATATATTAATGTTATGGCAAACCAAACTGAACATATCTAGAAGAAAATGTTGTAAATATGCATTCATTTTCCTTGGCAGCCAGAGACTGTGTTCACATGTATGTGAGTTCCTTGCAACTCACAAGCACATGACGACAGCCTCTGGCTGTCAAGGCAAGACTTTGTGTGTGTGTGTGTGTGTGTGTGTGTGTGTGTGTGTGTGTGTGTGTGTGTGTGTGTGTATGTGTGTGTGTGTGTGTGTAAGGCCTGTTTCGCTGAAAGCTTTGTTTGACAATTTTGTTGTATGTATCTGTGTCTCAACATCTCCACTGTGTGGTGAGTAGCAACTATCGTTTTCATAGAGCTGTCATTATTCCAGGCTGTATTTTCCGTTGTTTGAAGATTGGTGTTAAACATGCTATTGACCAAAGTAGTAAAGACAGACTATCAGGCTAGTAGTGAGAGACAAGACATACAATGGATATCTTGCCAAGAGTATAGTTCAGCTCTTACTATGTGGTGCCCATCAAGATAGACAGTCTTGCTTAAGGCTTTTCAAATCAGATCTGTGGCTGAGCAGCCACCAACTGTATGTTGCCTCAAGCTGAATAACAGATTAGTAAAGACATAAACTGAGAGAAAACTTTTTCAGTGTATAAACTTGAAACTGATATTAAATTGTCAGATTCATTGAGCAAAAGTTGGCTTACAGTTCACCAAGTGCTCTCATAGTACAAGTTTTCTTCCTAACTGAAGCTCATGACTATTTCTATTCATCAGTGTGTTTGAGAATTATTCCCAAACAAAAAATTCAAAATGCGAAAATTTATAGCCCCAGCATTTGAGTCTGACTGCCAGAATGGTTCTATTGCTGCCAGTGTACATTTAGTATAAGGAGCATGAAGGTAAGATTACAGGATAATGGCTTGTACAGAGGCACACAAACAGTCATTTTTTCCATGCTCTATTTGTGAGTGGAAGAGGGAAGGAAATGTCTAGTGTGGTATGGGGTACCCTCCACCACACACCATATGGTGGCTTCAGCAGTATCTATGGTGATGTAGATGTAGAAGACTTCCTTTAGTAGTTGAGACAACTTGGGAAATCAGCTCCCAGGAACACATTGCATACCCAGCAGTTGTACTGCCATATGTTGCAGAGGAGGCTGTGGTGTAGGTGGCTGTTCTGTAAAATCTTGATTGATGACATCAAATGAACTGGGATGAAGATGTGATACATCACCCAAGATTGCTGTATGGGGAGGGGCTGGGGGGATAGTGAGGTGCTGCTCACATGTGTTGCATGACACAGGAGGCATGGATGAAAAAACTACCTGCAAACATGGATGGAGCAATTGTGGTTATTGAAGGATGAGTTGGTAGGTCTGAATGCCTATCAGTACCTTACAGCATGAGTCTGGAATAATTGTCCTGCTTCTGCTGTGGGTAGGATGTGGACATACATGGTAGATGCATTGAGATGAAAGATTGTGGTATGAATTCCTGCATCAACTGGTGTAGGCCGTGATCTGGGGTGGCATACGTTGGCAGCCAACATATGCTGCTATTTGGAATGGAGCTGTCATATGTGAATCCTACCATTGTGGTGCAGATGATGTTAAGTTTGTTGCATGAAGACTGGCATGGCTTGTAGTTCCACAATCAAGTGTAGCCGGCCTTTCAATGTCTAGATTGCCTTTGCTTCAAAATCAAAGTCTGATAAGTAGGTACGAAAAGCAGGATCCAAGGCTCTAGACATTAGGTGATCCATTGCCTGTTGGTCAATAATGAGTAAGGAGCAGGGTGTTTTCCCTGATAGACTGAAATATGCCATTGTAAAACCATTGCATAAAAAGGGGGATACGTCGGATGTCAACAACTACTGCCCAATCTCTCTTCTGACAGCTCTATCAAATTTATTTGAGAAAGTAATATATTCAATAGTAGCCTCCCATATTTCTAAAAATAAAGTACTACCAAAATGTCAGTTTAGTTTTCAGAAAGGCTTTTCAACAGAAAACGCTATATACGCTTTCACTGATGAAATATTATATGCTTTGAATAACTGGACGTCACCCATTGGTATTTTTTGTGATCTCTCAAAGGCCTTTGATTGTGTAAATCATGGAATTCTTTTAGATAAGCTAAATCATTATGGTTTGAGGGGGGCATTGCACAAATGGTTTAATTCATACTTAACTGGAAGAATGCAGAAAGTTGAAATAAGTGGTTCATGTAATGTTAAAACAACAGCTGATTCCTCAAACTGGGGGGCTATCAAGTAAGGGGTCCCACAGGGTTCGGTCTTACGTCCTTTACTGTTCCTGATATACATTAATGACTTACCATTCCACATTGATGAAGATGCAAAGTTAGCTCTTTTTTCTGATGATACAAGTATAGTAATAACATCCAAATACCAAGAACTAAGTGATGTAATTGTAAATGATGTTTTTCACAAAAGTATTAAATGGTTCTCAGCAAATGGACTCTCTTTAAATTTTGATAAAACACAGTATATACAGTTCCGTACAGTAAATAGCACAACTCCAGTAATAAATATAGACTTCGAACAGAAGTCTGTAGCTAAGGTAGAATTTTCGAAATTTTTTTAGGTGTGTCCATTGATGAGAGGTTAAACTGTAAGTAACGCATTGATGGTCTGATGAAACGTCTGAGTTCAGCTATGTATGCTATTAGGGTTATTGCAAATTTGGTAATAAGAATCTCAGTAAATTAGCTTACTATGCCTACTTTCATTCCTTGCTTTTGTATGGCATCATATTCTGGGGTAATCCATCGTTGAGTAGGAAAGTATTCATTGCTCAAAAACGTGTAATCAGAATAATTGCTGGACCCCACCAACAGTCATCCTGTAGACATCTATTTAAGGATCTAGGAATTCTCACAGTAACCTCACAGTATATATATTCACTTATGAAATTTGTTGTTAATAATCCAACCCAGGTCAAAAGTAATAGCAGTGTGCATAGCTATAACACCAGGAGAAAGGATGATCTTCACTATGCAGGGTTAAATCTGACTTTGGCACAGAAAGGGGTAAATTATGCTGCCACAAAAGTCTTTGGTCACCTACCAAACAGCATCAAAAGCGTGACAGATAGCCAACCAACATTTAAAAATAAATTAAAAGAATTTCTAGATGACAACTCCTTCTACCCATTGGCTGAATTTTGAGATATAAATTTAGGGAGGGAAAAGAAAAAACGTAAACATTAGTGTCATGCAATATTTTGTGTACTGTAATATCTTGTACAGACATCTTTTATTAACCTGACACGTTCCACATCATTACGAAGTGTCGTATTCATGATCTATGGAACAAGTGTTAATCTGATCTAATCTAATCTACTCTAATGGTAGTACAAAAGATGAAATTAATAATTCATGAAAAAATAAACAGATTCAATAGTGATGTGAGCTGGCACTACTGTGGATACAAAATTCATTTTATTGTTGAAGAAACACAATATGTAAACAGAAGCATATGTGAAAGTTAACACACAACCTTAGAGACTAGAGTCAAGATCATAGTATGCCATAGGAGTAGTTTCTTTGGTTATTGGTGGTTGCCAAGACCTCACGTATTGAAGTTACTGTTGTAATAGATGTGAGTTTCACTTAGGTTCTGTGTGCTTGATCAGCACACACTTCTCAGTGTGGTGGTTGACAGAGTAATAATTTATTCATCAGAATGTACATTTTTTAATGTAACATAATAGTACAGCTGTAGTAAACTAAATTTGTTTACTGCAACAAGAATGTATGGAGTTGTAGTAATGTCCAGTTTTATATGTCTTTTGTCAGTTATGTCCTTGCCCCCACCACCACCAAAAGAAACTGATAAAAAATTGGTTTCACAAATTTCTGCGTGTTGGAGGTGGGATAGGGAGGAGGGGCTGTATGCTGGGCTAAAGATTTCCCTAAATTTGGTAGGTTTTCATACTCCAGCTAGCTTATCTGCAGTGCTTAAGCGATCAACAGTAACTTCATAAACACTGATTTAAATGCATCATTTTGGACTTGAGAACTGTAGACTTACTTTTTCAAGGTGGAACAGGAGAAGACATAGATCTACTGTATAGATGAGGAACTTGAAACTTAGCAACATCATTTGCTATAACTCTTCTCCTTAGGTAACCCTTTTCTTTTTCTTTCTTATGTTATGCTGGCAGTAGATGTACCACTTTTACATAAAGCACTAAAGTTTCAGTAAGAAACATTATTCATCAGTTTATTTTCGTTCTACTAATGCCAACAATATAGTTAATTTTTCAGTATACACATTCTCTTAAGAGAAACCTAAAATTTACTTTATTCAGAAGCCATATGCTCAGAAACATATCATGAGGTAACAATTGTTTATTTCTAGAATGACATAAATTCTTCGAAAGCCCTCATTTCACTCTTTCAGTAAATATTTTATAATTCATGAAAAGTCATTAACTAAAAAGTTATTCATAATTAAAATGTCAACAATGCAGAAAATAATATTATTAATTGGACCTTTAAGTTTGTTTATTACATAATAACTAAATTTATAATTTTCTTGGCCTAATTTTTCTGAACTAGAATGTATCTTCTATTATCAGAGTAATTTCGTAATTAAAAATGAAGACTACTATCATGTGAAATTTACAAGAGGCTCAATAAAATCCCACAGCTGTGCACATGGTATTAATAAAATAATCCACCCAACTTTATTCATTTCCCAGTCTTCTACCACACAGCTAAATGAAATTATTACCTGCTTCCCCATAATGTCATTGCCACTAATTTCAATATTGTTCTGTTTATACAGGAATATGAAATTACTGCTAGTAAACGTTACAGTAACTTCTCCATGGTAGAGTGATGATTAGCTATTTTCATCTTAATATTTCACAGTAAAAATTCATAGAGTGCACTCATCCATTCCAAATTCCAACATCAAAGCCACTAATATGAACAGATCTAACTGTTACAGTCACTCAGTGTGATCACTTTACGAACTTCTTTGGAACATTTGGCTTCATGAAGTTCTTTGGAAAATTTGGCTGTATTCATCGCAATAACTTCTCTGTGTTAAAGTGTTAGTGAAGCTTCAGTGAGTGAGTTTTTTGAAATGTTATTTTGTGAAGATTTATTTTTTACTGACCTGAATGAGGACTTCAACATGGAAAGAACCTGACACCGTTTAGGGTTCATCCAGTGCAGTAGCTAACTTAGTGTATTTAAACTATAAACTATAAAAAAGTTATTCTTCATCATTACATGTTTTGGCTCTAAGAAATGTGAAGTAATCTTCAATTTAAATCAGTGGTGTCTTGTCCATCATAGAAACATTAGACTACATCTCCAACCTATTTCAGAGAATGAGACTTCAACAGTTTAGCATTGCCAAAGATTACCAGCAATATAACCAGGTCAGTAACATTACACAGTGCGTTTGGCTTTTCATTGGGCAACTGAAGGGCCACTAATGATGAAGAAAAGCTTCCGAATTATGCACTGAACATAAAATGTGGCTACCCATACAAGTAAGTATGAGAGAACCAGTGGCCCTTGTGGAGCCGCCGCATGCCCCCCCCCCCCCCCCCCCCCCATCAGTGCCCCTGCCAGTCAGCCCGCATGCTATTTGTTCATTTCTTTCATCAGTCAACTAGGCTGAATCGAGTTATCGAGTAGTTGCACTTTCCTATGTAGCACACCTGTCTCTGTCATCATATTTTATGTGTTTCTGCCTGGCACGTAGATAGCTACTACATATCCATGAGAAAAGTCACGGCCATTCTAGTGATCTTGATGCATCATTCTGTCTGGCATTTGTTTGAGAAAAATCACAAATGTCCTACTGTTTTCTTGTACAGAGAACCTTCAATTCATAGCATTGTAAATATAGACTATTTACCAAATAGGAAGCTAGTTTACATTCAGAAGCAGAAGTATTAAGACTGAAGAATGAATAAATAAAAAGGCCTAGTTGTAGCTAGTACAAGTGTGAAGACTAGTCAAGAGTGAGGGTGATCAGTTGATTATGAAGTATTAATAATAGTAATTCATAGTAATATCAGTAAAAATATTGTTACGAGAGTCGTAACAATATTTTTGCTAATAAGGTAACAATAGTTTCCCATAACTAATGCATAATATGGGCAACTATTGATGCATATAGCTCCAATAACAGTGACTTCCGAGAAGATCCACAGATTTCTTGAGATAGCTCAAGATATTTTTAGTGCCCCCTCCTTGGGGTTTTTCTGTACGCCACTGGGGAGGACTGCACATGAAAAAGAAAAAAGCACTTAGTAAGCTACTTCCTTTCCAACTGGAAAACAGCTTCCCCAAAACTGCAATACTAAATTATACACTGTATGGTTTGCTCATTGGCACTTGAAGGGTTTGTTACTGTTTCACGAAGTGAACAGATCGTATGAAAAATAAGTTATTGTTGTAAATTTTCTATTCTTCATATATGAGATGTGCTTGTAAGAGTTATTGTTAAGCCAATTAAAAGTTCATCAGGCAAATTCAGGAAAGCTTATATTATGAGTGGGGGTTAAATACCTATACACAGTGTTAATATGTACATCCTACAATGAAATTATGGAGTAATCTACAAACTAATGCTATGAGTTTGATGACTGAATAGAAGGCCAAATAGAATAAATAAAAAAATACAGGAAACAATTCAGTGCATTTACATAACTCTCTGGATTAAAATTATCTCTCAAGGATGAATAATATTGAATTCAGTTCCTGTTAAATGTAACATTTTTAACTAGTTCAGGGATAAGCATTATACCTCTTGGATCAAACATAATTCCCTCCTTTTGACAAAAACAAGCAAACAAACACCATCTGAAAAGGCCTTGAAGGCCCAATGGTACTGATCGACTGCTGTGTTATACTCAGCCATTAGACATAACCGAGTGCAGATACGGAGGAACCTGTGGTCAGCACACCACAATCCCAGCCATTCTCAGCTTTTGTGATTGATATTGCTACTTGTCAGCCAAGCAGTAGAGCAGCACTCGGCACACCAGGACAATAGCTAACAGTGCCAACTGACCCCAACATCTCTTAACTTTGGTGAACTGATGGGAACTGCCATTACCACTGCGGCAAGGTCATAGCCAAGTAAATATTGGTTTCATTTTAATTTTTTCTGACCAAAGGAAATTAGGGTGTAACTGCCTTGTACATGTTCCTTAGTGCATTACATAGTTCACAGAACTCAGCATATTTATACAAGAAACATTAAATACAAAATAATTTTTAATCTTTATGGGCTCCTACACTTGGGTTTTCTATGCAATATTATCACTCCTAGCAGATGTGTATGTTTGCTATATTTTTTATTTCAGTGTCACAAAATCACTGATTAAAAAATTGGCTATTTAGAAATTGCTTTCCCACAAATAAAGACTATTACATGCATAATTAAAGAGTGAAAGCAAACTGTACAGGGTAACCCCTCAAGGCAAAATTCACATTCTTTGGCAGCACTTAGTCAGTGGTGTTGCCAATGTGGTATGCCTTATGCCCTTGCTCCCTGCAAACCAAGTTCAACCCGGAATATATGACAATGAATACCAGAGTAATAAAATCTCATTCCATACTGTAATGTTTAATACAATTACAATTCCAAAATTTGCTCACCTTTATTCTCGGTGGATTTCCTTTGCCACAACTGGGTAATAAATCTGCAAAAATGCAACTGTAAAGATCATAGTACAGTTTGCAGATGTACTATCAATACTGTACCTCAGTGTTTAAAAACACACTTCTATGCAGGACTTCAGTGGGAAGTGATACCTTACTTATGGAAATTTGAAAAAATCAACAGAGGCCAACTACTAACGATATAATCAGCTTGGTATTTTAGTTAAAGCTTGTTAACAGAATGTAATAGGATAAGTGTAAGAAAAGAAACAAGGACATTCATTACTTATTTTGTTTATTAACAAAGCTTGGTTTTCCACAACACTGTAAGTGGTATCAAGCCAGATAAGTTACTAATTTTTTTACATGGCGAGTGTCCCAAGGCCTGTAGGCCCAAATCTCTCATGCTGTAGAAGGGAGGTGTGTGTGTGTGTGTGTGTGTGTGTGTGTGTGTGTGTGTGTGTAGGACACTATTTGTATCTGAAATGTGACACCAGGTGGGGACAATTACTCCTGGGTAGCCAAAATGAAATTATCATGAGACAGGCATTTAGTGAAGCAGTTTAATGATTTTCAGATAAACTGTGGCAATTTGTAGCATATTCTGTTCATTAATTTGGTCAATGTATTTAACTTCAGTCTTAAGTATTTTCCAGTGCAGTTTTAATTTGGCCATCCTCTGTCATCTCGTATGTTATGAAGAAAATAGTACTTTGCAAACGTTTTACTAGCCATTTATAAGCCAGTACTGAAGAGACAAGTCAGAAAGATTACCAAAATGCTCACAGATTTCTTTTCAACTTGTGATTTCATCAAACATAAACATTTCCATTAGAATTTTGTAAGTAACTGTAGTTAATGGCGTAATTTTGTCATTTCCAACATTACATCACAGCGCTGCTGTTTTTACACACTTAAATGTTTGACTGCAGGTGTTTTATTAGTGCAGCATAATATAAAGGAAAGAGTCAACTGGTTTAGACCAAAGTGGCAAAGGTGCAAGAGTAATCCAAAAAGTAAGGTCTCCTGACCTTTTTATTTCTACAATGGTTTACATCAATTTACAGCTTGAACATTAAGCTATTTTTCGACATAATCACCATTTAAGTCGAAGCATTTTTGTAGACGCTGTAGCAGTTTTTGCACGCCCACGCCATACCAGCTCGCCACCATGCTGTTCAGAAAGTTATGAACCTCTTCTTTTACCTCGTCGTCGGAGCTCAATCGCTTTCCGGCCAAATGCTCTTTTAACCTAGGGAGCAGTTGATAGTCACTGGGCGCAAAGTCACGACTATAGGGTGGGTGGGTGATTGTGTTCCACTGAAACTGTTGCAGGTGAGCAACGGTTTACCGAGCGGTGTGTGGGCGAGAGTTGTCATGTAGAATGTGTACGCCCTTGCTCAACATTCCTTTTCTCCGTTTCTGGATTGCCCATTTGAGCTTATTCAGAGTCTCACAGTACCTGTCAGCGTTAATTGTGGTCCCAGCGATTCAGCTAAAAGTGATATTAAAAAAAATAAAAATATTTAAATATAAAAAAATAAAATTATTTAAATATAAGAAATAAGGCTAATAATAAAAGTATGAAACTTAAAATACACTGATAAGACCCTATTATTGGCAGCAAAATGAGCAGGAAACCGAGAGGGACAAATTTTAAGTCTTCATACCTGAGAATAATATCTTACAAGCCCCAAAGCCCACCAAAAGAGAGGATCAGTTGTAGAGAAGCGGATGGCGAGAAATTCTGACAGTCGGACAAACTGAAGAATTATCTGAGCTGAAAAGCATCAGCAGGGGTCGATGATATGCTTTCTGCTTTACTAAAATCTGTAGAGCTTGAAGAAACTTCAAATCTGATTTGATGTCAATATACATTAAATCAGACAACTTAATTTTGCTAGAAAAGTAATATTATTACATTACCGAAGAAGGATAGAGTAACGAAGGGACTATCGTCCTATCCAACTTACGTCTCTTGACTGTAAAACGTTGACCACTAGAATAAAAAAGTGGAAGTATTATATTAATACGGGGTTTAGCATTCGAAAATTTAAGGGTCCTAGGTAAGTAGTCTTGACCTTCTGCTTATTAATGAAGGAAACAGTACAGAAAAACTAGGAGTCTTCGTGGTCTTTCGACACACACGGATATTTGGAATAATCTGGTGGAACCCTGAAACTAATGGAGATAATGTACAGATACAGATGAAATTCACAAACTTACACAAAACCCTAAGGAATGTAATAAAAGTAATATAGTACATCTTGCCGAGATGTGAGAAAATCAGAGCTTCAGCGTTGTGTTGTTCATTTTGTAGTCGAATGCCAATAAATAACGTGGACGTAACAAGTTTATTTGCGTGTCCGTGTTCCGCAGCAAGCATATAAATACCGGGTGATCAAAAAGTCAGTTTGAAAACTTAATAAACCACGGAATAACGTAGATAGAGAGGTAAAAATTGACACACATGCTTGGAATGACATGGGATTCTATTAGAACAAAACAAACAAAAAAGAACCACCCCATATTGCTAGACGCGTAAAAGATCTCTTGCGCGCGTCGTTTGGTGATGATCGTGTGCTCAGCCGCCACTTTCGTCAGGCTTGGCCTCCCAGGTCCCCAGACCTCAGTCCGTGCGATTATTGGCTTTGGGGTTACCTGAAGTCGCAAGTGTATCGTGGTCGACCGACATCTCTAGGGATGCTGAAAGACAACATCCGACGCCAATGTCTCACTGTAACTCCGGACTTGGTTTACAGTGCTGTTCACAACATTATTCCTCGACGACAGCTATTGTTAAGGAATGGTGGTGGACATATGGAGTATTTCCTGTAAGGAACGTCATCTTTGCTTTGTCTTACTTTGTTATGCTAATTATTGCTATTCAGATCAGATGAAGCGCCATCAGTCGGACATTTTTTGAACTTTTGCATTTGTTTGGTTCTAATAAAACCCCATTTCATTCCAAGCATGTGTGTGAATTTGTACCTCTCTATCTACATTATTCCGTGATTTATTCAGTTTTCAAATTTATACTGATTTTTTGATCATACGGTACTTGTTTTGTAAATAAAACTGCCCTTTCCCGCTGCTACTTAAATTATTAATCCCATAAGCGTTTCGATTTAACTTGTTCTAAGGCAATATCAGTGGGATCTATAAGGATACAGTTTTGTTGATTTTAGATTATTTCTTGTAAAAAAGTAATTACTAACGATATGCTGATCTGATGGGATAAATAAATTAAGTATCAGCAGGAAGATTCAGTTTTATTTGCGAAACAAGTAACTTGGAAGTAACATCAAACCATAAATGGAAGTTCAAGAAGAACAGTCGCCGATACTAAGGTTCACAGGTGACTTAGTTCGTGAGTAGAAAGATAAAGAATAGGTTGATGAAAGGTGTATCTGCATATAAGGGACAGTTTTGAAGTCTTAATTATCAGCTTGAAAAAAGAAGTTACGATCAAGGCATTTTGTGATTATCTTAACCACTTCTGCAGATTCACCATTCAGCACGACACACTCTCTCAAAACTGGTCAGTTGGCGCATGCCTTGATGGTAGAGGCCATCAAAAAAGGTTAGGAAACGTTCCACCTCGAAAATCACGTCGGCGTCATTCTGGAAATGCCTGCCTCGCAGCGGTTTCATCATCCGCGGACTGTGGCCAGTGTCCCGTGGAGTATGAGCTGGGACGCTATCGTTGAGCAAGAACACTCCCTTCCGGCGGCTCTTCGTCTTGATTGCACCCTGCAATACATCGCAAGATCTTGGTAGTACGCTCCTGTGCATAATGTGTTAGCACCACACGATGGCTGTCGCAAAAGGTACTCATCATCACATTGCCTATTGAAGTTGGGTCGTCGCCTATTTTAGCGTTGAATCCACATGTTTCCACTGCTTGTTTTGCTCCTTTGATATGGAGTAAAAGTGATATACACACATCAAAAAAAGTTTTGCATCACTCCAGTTCCCAGAACTCCTGAAGATAGACGTTGATTGTGAATATTTTATCACAGACACAGTCCCTTTGACTGTTCAGAGATGTCACTAAACCCTCCCAAACTTGTTAACTACCATGCACGAGCAGCGCCTATTACACAGAGGGCGTCCGACAGCCGTTCAGTTCCAGTCATTCCACCAGGAAGGAGGTACACCGCTAGTGTTGTCTGTAGTTCAACCATCTCTAGACGGTCAATATCGCAGTTCGATCGCGTCCGCATTGTTACTTTGTGCCAGGAGGGGCTCTCAACAAGGGAAGTGTTCAGGAGTCTCGGAGTGAACCAATGCGATGTTTTTTTGGAAATGGAGGAGGTACAGAGAGACAGGAGATGTTGATGACATGCCTCACTCAGCCGCCCAAGGGCTGCTACTGCAGTGTTCAAATGTTCAAATATGTGTGAAGTCTTATGGGACTGAACTGCTAAGGTCATCAGTCCCTAAACTTACACACTACTTAACCTAAATTATCCTAAGGACAAACACACACACCCATGCCTGAGGGAGGTTCAGATGGTTCAAATGGCTCTAAGCACTATGGGACAACATCTGTGGTCATCAGTCCCCTAGAACTTAGACCTACTTAAACCTAACTAACCTAAGGACAGCACACAACACCCAGTCATCACGAGGCAGAGATAATCCCTGACCCCGCCGGGAATCGAACCAGCGAATCCGGGCGTGGGAAGCGAGAACGCTACCGCACGACCACGAGCTGCACACCCCAAGGGAGCACTCGAACCTCCGCCAGGACCAGCCTCTTGCAGTGGATGACCGCTACCTACGGATTATGGTTCCGAGGAACCCTGACAGCAATGCCATCATGTTGAACAATGCTTTTCGTGCAGCCACAGGACGTCGTGTTATGACTCAATAGGCTGCATGATGCCGTCCATCTTTGCAACAACGACACCATGCAGCGCGATACACATGGGACCAACAACATGCCGAATGGACCGCTCAGGATTGGCATCACCTTCTCTCCACCGATGAGAGTCGCACATGCCTTCAACCAGACAATCGTCGGAGATATGTTTGGAGGTAACCCGGTCAGACGGAACGCCTTAGACACATTGTCCAGCGAGCTCAGCAGTGTGGAGGTTCCCTGCTGCTTTGGGGTGGCATTATGTAGGGCCAACGTAAGCCACTGTTGGTCATGGAAGGCGCCGTAACGGCTTTACGCTACGTGAAAGCCATCCTCCGACCGATAGCACAACCGTATTGGTAGCATATTGGCAATGCATTCGTCTTTATGAACGACAATTCGCACCCCCATCGTGCACATCTTGTCAATGACTTCCTTCGGATATCGACGTCGCTCGACTGGAGTGGCCAGCATATTCTCCAGATATGAAGCCGATCTAACATCCCTAGGATAGATTGAAAAGGGCTGTTTATGGACGACGAGACTCGTCATCCACTCTGAGGGATCCATGCAGAATCGCCGATGAGGAGTGGGACAATCTGGACCAGCAGAGCCTTGATGAACTTGCGGATAGTATGCCACGACGATTACAGACATGAATCAATGCAGGAGGACGTGCTACTGCGTAATAGAGGTAACGGTGTGTCCAACAGTCTGGACCACCACCTCTGAATGTCTCCCTGTATGGTGGTACATCATGGAATGTGCGGTTTTCATGAGCAAAAAAAAAAAGGATGGAAATGATGTTTATGTTGATCTCTGTTCCAATTTTTTGTATAGGTTCCGGAACCTTCGGAACCGATGTGATGCAAAGCTTTTTTTGATGTGTGTACCTGGGATCTTTATCATGGTAACTAGGCGGCTAGTGAAGTAGTTTGGTTTGGTCTCACACAGTTGTCATCTGCTGTCGCTGTTCAGCAGACTTTTAAAAAAAAGGTGTGAGCGTCATGGAAGCCAGTGGGTGGTCACTGTTGTCCTGACCAAAATGTCGTCTAAGATGTTGAGCTCTGAACCAGGGCTTATTTATATTTTTTCCGCTATTGACTCGATTGTGGCTAAATGGTTCAAATGGCTCTGAGCACTATGGGACTTAACATCTGTGGTCATCAGTCCCCTAGAACGTAGAACTACTTAAACGTAACTAACCTAAGGACATCGCACACATCCATGCCCGAGGCAGGATTCGAACCTGCGACAGTAGCAGTCCCACGAGCCCGGACTGAGCGCCTAGAACCGCTAGATCACCGCGGCCGGCGACTCGATTACGAGACGGCGTTCTCCGAACAACAGGGCCGCTGCTTCTGCTGCGATTCCCGTTGCTTTAAAAAGAGGTGGTCTTCCGCTTCATTCTTCGTCATTCAAATTTATTTATTTATTTATGACAACGTTTGCAAGCGTCCGAGCCTCCCGAATCATTGTACCATTATGATAGACCATAGTTGCCGTACTCCCCAACCCAGTATGAACTCTCTCAGCGTTGCTTGTCTTCTAATTCAGTAAACCAATTACCGGTACCGCAAAATTCTTTACTTTATCAGGCGGCTTCGCCATCTTGTCTTGGCCCTCCACGGTACAGTCGCCCGGGAATATCAGTGTGTACCAGCACTGTATTCGTGTAGCTGCAAACTAAGAAAAAACTGGTTATGTCCTTTTCTTCCGAGATGATGGTTAAACCTTTATGGCTACCCATCGTACTTTTGTCATCAGCGTTCTGACTGGTTTGATGCAGCCCGCAACGAATTCCTCTCCTGTGCTAACCTCTTCATCTCAGAGTAGCACTTGAAACCTACGTCCTCAATTATTTGCTGGATGTATTCCAGTCACTGTCTTCCTCTACTTCCTGTACAGTTTTTGCCCTCTACTGCTCCTTCTAGTACCATGGAAGTCATTCCCTCATGTCTTAACAGATGTTCTACAGTCCTGTCCCTTCTCCTTATCACTGTTTTCCATATATTCCTTTCGTCTCCGATTCTGCGCAGAACTTCCTCATTCCTTGCCTTAACAGTCCACCTGATTTTCAACATTCGTCTTAACACCACATCTCAAATGCTTCGATTCTCTTCTGTTCCGGTTTTCCCGCAGCCCATGTTTCACAACCATACGTACATTCTCAGAAATGTATTCCTCAAATTAAGGCCGATATTTGATATTAGTAGACTTCTCTTGGCCAGGAAGGCCCTTTTTGCTATTGCTAGTCCGCTTCTGATATCCTCCTGGCTCCGTCAGTCATCAGTTATTTTGCTACCTTACTTAAGAAACAGAAAAGATTGAGAAAAAGCAAAGACGGATGTGATGAAGAGTATGACTATAAATGTTTCAAAAGTGGAAAAGAACAAAGAAAATGTACATATTCTTCCTTTTCTAACATTGCACAATACACCAGAAGCTAAGTGGGTCGATCGATGTTGTTTAGCAAAGACGGATGTGATGAAGAGTATGACTATAAATGTTTCAAAAGTGGAAAAGAACAAAGAAAATGTACAAATTCTTCTATTTCTAACATTGCACAATTAACCAGAAGCTAAGTAGGTCGATCGATGTTGTTTAGCACAGTCAGTGAAATATTTTTTCGTCAAAATTAGCCTACAGTTATTGAATACCGGCGTAAAACTAAGAAATCTATTTCTGAAACTATACGTCTGAAACATTGCAGTGTATGTAAGTCGAGGGCAGTTAACGTCAATGTTGGAGAATAAAGCTGTAATCATTTTAAACGTGATTATGCAGAGGAATTTATTAAATATAGAATAAGACTACAGTGTAAAGAAAAATCGAGGATGGGAATAAATGCACGAATAACAGACACGTTACAGAGTGGAAGTCAATGCTAGAATAGCAGACCGTTAATCATCCAAATGTTAAGCCATCCAGAGGCGATTAATTTTTCTCTGCAATGTATATAAAGCTCAAGGTAAAAATAGACGGTTGACATTCGGTTTAAAAAAAAAAGGACTTAGAAACTGATAGCAAACAGAAATCGATCAAGGAGAAGACGGGTAGTAGACCCAGAGACTGGGAAAGGGTTAAAAACATGGCTTAATGCTGTCGTCTTAGGCATAAAGTCTCGAGCCGTATTAATTCACAGACAGCGCCACGTTATTATTTATGCTGCGTGTTTAAGGGAAACAGTAACCTGTTAATTCTGTTATGGCTTCAAAAAAATATTCAGTTGAAACGTCGTGGCGGATTAAAATTGTGTGTCAGACGAAAACGAACTTGAGACCTCTGCCTTTTTCAGGGAAATGCTCTACCAGCTGCGCCAGGAAAGCATGACTCACGAACCGTCCTCACAGCTTTACTTCCGCCTGTACCTCGTCTCCTTCATTGCGAACTTCACAGAAGTTCTCCTCCGAAAATTACGGGACATGCAGCCCTGGAAGAAAGGATATTGCGGAGACACGGCTTCGCCAAGCAAAGGTCCCGAGCTCGAGTCCCAGTCTGGCACACAGTCTTTCATATCAGAGCACACTCCGCTGTGGAACAAAAAATTCTGTCTGGAACTATGCAACTATCAAAACATTCGGGCTATACATGTCTGACTCTTAAGCAACAAGCAAATGTTATAAATGAAACATGAAAAAAATCGTTCAGAGCCATGCACATCTTATTAAACGGCTGAATTAGATTTCAAAAATTTCACTGTCTTAATAATCTTCCCATTTCCCTAGAACTTTACAAGTGTGGCTCTATATAACGGACTCATGTCTTCCTTTAATAAAATTATCAACGTCTAAACTACAGAGGCATTTGTTCCTTGAAATTTACTAGTCACCTTAGAAGCTGTGTGCCCTCTCCGTATCTACACAGAAAACTAAAGGCACGCTATGCTGGAGGCCTTGAACTTAGCACGGTGACCGACTCGACCTACTTATCGATCGCATAATATTGACTTTCGTGGAGGTGTTTCCGGACGGCCAGAACGTGCACCCATGTCGACAGCAAAAGTTAATTTTACGTGACATAGAATACCTGTAATACTTTCCCACACAAAGTGCCCATTAATTGATCTCACTGCTGTCAGTCAAAACTGGTAATGCAGACTAATCGTAAACTTTCCATTTAAGACACAATTTAATTTGTGCTTCTAGTTTACCAGAAATATGCCGGACCAAATTTTCCTCTTACTTTTATTTATTTTATGTCAGTACAGTCGGATGAGTTTCAAAACAGATTTTAAAATCTTCTATCCGTCTATTGTTCATCTTTACCTGTAATAGAAAGTCCATCTTGGAATGTCAACAATATTTTCACTTAATTAAGGTTGTGTGGCATCACGGCCTGGCGCAATTCTTTTATCTGGACGTCACTTTGGCGATCTGAGTGCCCTTAATTCCAACGGCACCCTGTTTTTCCCCCACGGTCACGCTTCCAAGCAGTAGCCGGAGCCAACATTGATTAACCTTAGTTATCGGGTGCGAACCAGTGTTATCAACCTGACACAGTTGTTGGTTAGCAAAATTATGAGAGGGACAGATTGCCGCTCACTGTAAAGATGACAGGCACAACCAAAGGAGTCATGTGCGGTCTGGAAGACCCGTCTGTTACTTAAAATGTCAAATGGTTCAAATGGCTCTGAGCACTATGCGACTTAACTTCTGAGGTCATCAGTCGCCTAGAACTTAGAACTAACTAATCCTAACTAACGTAAGGACATCACACATATCCACGCCTGAGGCAGGATTCGAACCTGCGACCGTAGCGGTCGCTCGGTTCCAGACTGTAGCGCCTAGAACCGCACGGCCACTCCGGCCGGCCTTAAAATGTCTTTACGGTGAGTAGCAATTTATGTTTTTCATAATATTGTGAACTTTATATGTGCCAGCTACAAAGATTCAGCAGGAACAGAAAGGCAAAAGTGGTTCACTTGCGTTCTATTGACGTAGATTTTTGGTTTTCTCCGTTTAAGGACCTGTAAACTTCCACAGAGATTGCTGAAAATAGTCTCAGTGAAAACGTAATCTGCTTACCCGACTATCCTTTCAGTTATAGATATCACACAGTTTGATGAACTATAACTGATGCTTTATTTCATGGTCATTACTTTAACATATGCTAAACTAGTGTCGTGGACTATTAATGACAATTTAGGTGGAAAGCAGTTATGTGTTGTTCAATATGATCTATCCGAACTAATGACAGCTCCTTTCTTTGCTTGATTTAAATCCAGGAATCATTCTGTGGTGAATGAGACATTTTATACAGATACTGCTTATTGTAGACGGCAGTAAGATAATTCTATGGTTTTTTTTATCTCTTGTTGGTTTCCTTTCCGGTGAAGAAGAAGAACTGAAAAATTGTTCCTCCTTTAGATAACATTATTGTAAAACAGCAATGTGACAGTTAAGTAAAGTCATCAAAAAAAGAGTCTCGATCTCATAACCACTAATGAAAAAAAAAATATTGTCGGTTTCGGCCCCTAGTAGTAGTCCGGAACTGCTCATATTTTTAATACATGATTATGTGATCGAGACTCTTTTTTACTAGTTTTATTCTACTTTTAATAAACTGTCTTCCTCTGCACATACTCTGTACATAATCTGGCAAGTTACTTTTTATTATCTTGCGTGCTGCTTTAACTATTTCTGTGCAGATATCGCCATCTCCCGTCGCCTTTCCTTTCTTCATACCCCAAATAGCTTTATACATAGCTTTATATAATTACTTTGTTTAATTCCGTAATTTCCTAGATTTCATTATTAATTACCTCCATTATTACTGATTTCTTGAATTATGTAAACATTTAACGATACCTTTGAAGATTGAGTAATGTTCTCTCTGTTGTTAATTACTGTGATATCTGCCATCTCAGCTTTGCAGAACGTGATGTCTACCTAAGATAAGTTTCTGTTTTGTTTTCTTCACATTTAAATTTTTTCAGTTGTTTCTCTTAACAAATTTTTCATCATCACTCCTCACATCCTCTTGAATATCATCGAATTTTTTTCTTTATATCTTCTCTTATTGCTCCTTTGAAACAGTACTCCTGTTCAATACTGGACTTCGTGTTTTGAGGATTTATGTTCTTCTTCATACTTGATACGTCTTTTGGTGCATAAGTACGAGGGTAACCCCAAAAGTAAGGTCTCCAATTTCTTTAAAAGTATATAGACCTGTTTATTTCAATTTCGATTTTTTTCAAATTAAATATTTAAATATTATATTTCA
Organism: Schistocerca serialis cubense; assembly: GCF_023864345.2. Classification (NCBI taxonomy): domain Eukaryota; kingdom Metazoa; phylum Arthropoda; class Insecta; order Orthoptera; family Acrididae; genus Schistocerca; species Schistocerca serialis. The sequence goes on from NC_064642.1 coordinate 729,053,493, forward strand.
TCTTGTATATTGTATTTCATCTTCACGCATGTGGTACCATGTTATCCTTTTACCCTGTCGTCTTCAGTTAGAAACTCTTCTGTCTCTTTCAGACTGTTTACGGGATGAAATCAACAGATGTGAAGGTATTTTGGAAAGAGTCAGTATTGCTTCAAATGTTACAAAATTATTCCGGAGACCAAACTGATCTTCCAGGAAGTGGACTTCTACCATTTTTTCCATTCTTCGGTAAATAAACCCTGTCAGTATTTTGCAGTTCATAATTCAGGTAGCATAATTCTCATGTCAGCTCCTACAATTACGACATTCTTGTTGTAGTCTGAGGGTATTTCGTCTGTCTCATATATCTTATACACCAGATGGAGTAGTTTGTCATTGCTGCCTCTCACCAGTATCTCAATAATTCTGAAGGAATTTCGTTTAGTCCACGGGCCTTTTTTAATGTACGTCTTTGAGTGCTCTGTCAAAATTCTTGTCGCAGTATCGTATATACCGCAATGACCACCCTTATTAATTTCATTGGTTTCTGTAACATCGTCTTAAAGTTGATATCATTTATGTAGCCATTCTATATATTCCTTCCACGTTTCAGCTTTCCATTTTTGCTTGGCACCGGCTTGCCATCTTAGCTCTCGATATTCGTAAAGGTGCCTGTGTTTTCTATAATTTTTTTCAATTTCTTCATCACCTGCTGTGATAGTTCGCATAAATACTCGTGCTGCTGTGTTGAATTTAGGCGTTGTCTCTATCTTGACTATAATTATGCATTCACTATGCTGTTGATAGTTTACCCACGTTCCTCATTTCTTACTCATTACTGGACCTACTCCAGCACTACCCGTATTTGATTTTGTTATCATTCACTTGACCAGAAGTCCTGTTCTTCTGCTATCGAAATTCTCTAGTTGTCACTTAATTAACTTTACCCTACCCCTTTCCTCTCACAAATCCTCTAACTTGCCTACGCGATTAGGGGCCCTAGCGAGGTGGCCCAGTGGTTAGCACACTGGACTTCAGGTAAATACTGGGATGGTACCTTTGAAAGAGCACGGCCGATTTCCTTTCCCATCCTTCCTTAATCCGATGGGACCGATGACTTCCTGTTTAGCTCTCTCCCACCAAATCAACCATCAAACCAGCCAACCTAATGATAACATCCTACTGAGTAGTCCCCATCAGGAGATCGGTATGGGGGACTACGTCATCTCCCAAATATTTTACCCCAGGGGATGCCATCGTCATTTAACCATACATGCCCTCGGGAAAATCAATGGCGGGAGTTTTGCTTTGCTTTCAGCTGTCTGGAGTACCAGTGCAGTAAGGTCATGGTAGGTAATGTTGCAAGGGGAAACCAATAAAAATAAAACATGTAGACTCTACCCCCGCAACTACTGAAAAGCCTACTGTTCCTATTCAGGAACGATAAGTTAGTCTGAGATCTGCACAGTCACCTCTCCGTTGAGGTGGCATCTGCGTTACAGCTATCTGTATCGTTGAGATACGCAGTCAACAACACATTGGCAAGATCCATGAGGGTAAGGTGGGTAGGGGTAGGAAGGGGGGGGGGCATGTAACACTTGTGAAAAGAATCACGACGAGAAAGTCAGAGTAGTTTATCGACAGTACTTTTTCCCACGCACCATTCGCTAATGGAACAACAAAGTGGAAAAATGATAGTCCTATCAGAGGTATCCTCCGCAGCACACTGTAAAGTGGTATGCGGAGTATAGAAGCAGATCTAAGTAACCTGTGCTGTCGGTCCCTCATCTTACCTTTCTCCTTCTTTTATATCTTCTCTCGTTGTTTTGTTGCCCTATTGCAAGCATTACCTGTGATTTTATGCACTTACCTTACCTTTGTAGCTTCAAATATGTATTTTTTAATTATATTGTTTTCTCCTACTGAAGTAGCGTAACCACTGGAGGTCCTATTCGACTACGACAGAAAAGACATCGCGTGATGAACCTTGCTTTCACTCGTAATGTTGATCGACCCTTCTGAGGTTACATGAGCCATGAAGTTAGTCAAAGAGTCGAAGAAGTTAAAGAAGATTTCGATTTTCCCTTGCATCAAGATCTTATAACCATAAATTTCATCAATTGCAGTTGCTCACCCATGGAAAACGAGTGAAGCACCAGTGAAATCATTCTGCAGAGACGAATGGAAAAGTAAACTATTAAATGAAATATATCAATGAAATCATTTCTTTCTCTGTGATATTATTCGCCTATCGTGGCGATTGAACTAGGTTGCTGTTCAATTTTGGAGCTCCGACCTTATGAGGAGTAGTCGCTATAAGCATTACAAAATCTGAGCATGCTTCCAGGACTGTATTTTTCCTCATATCATTTTCGATCTCCAGAGATGCTCACACCATATATGGGAATAGCAGCAGTAGGGAGACGTATTTGGTGCCACAAGTACCACTGGCATGCACGTTAATTTTCCATGAGAGATGAATAAGTTAACATTGACTCCCTTAATGAATTTTAGTTCATTGGCGGCATTATATGGATATCAACATCCCCAGTCCGGGGCATAGCTGTCTGCTCATTGGGTGGCCTGTCAGGCGGAGGGGGTAGGCTTATGAGCTTGAACGACTTTTTTTTCATTTTGTTTTCGTTGTAAAGGAAGATGTTGGAACGTCAGTAGCTAACACTTTGATTGCAAAAAGTAAATACTACTTATTTCCTTTATCCCTGAACCCAACCAGAATATTTATTTCCATTACATAACAATTGTAACCGTTTTCGAAGACACACGACTCCACCTTTAGGCATATAATGCGGGAATCTGTACTGTACAATGACTCGTGCGATTTGTGCCTCAGGATTGTGGATTGAAATATATCGCAGTTAAAGTGGAACTCAATAAATATAGCTGATTTGGTAGAAAAATAAAGGAAAAGCAGTATTTGTTTTATGTCTTGAAAAATTAGGCGATTTGGTTGTATATGCACTCTCCGCGGCTGTATTTACATTTCTGAAGGACCTTCAAGCCTCTGCAAGTAATTGGAACATCATGGTAGAGGGAATATTAACTATACCAATAAGTCTTTGGGATTGTATCTATCCATGCATCCATCGTGAGAAAATTTTGTCATCATGCACTCTCTGGGAAACACAGCACGACTACAATCACCAGTGAAGACATGCCAGCATTGTATGGGGTCTCTTTCAAATTAGATCAGCTATTGCAGAGGTAACTGCAGTCAGCTTGAAGACATGCTAGCAGTTTGTGAGTCTCTTCCAAATTAAATCGGGTACTAAAGTGGGAATTTCATTAAAAAATTAAACAATAAAAGTGGAAGTCGAAGTGTGTAATTTGTTCAACGACAAAACTGTAGATAATAGAACGTAAAAGTACATAAAATGCAGCTGGCAATAGGAAGAAGAGAGTCTCGCAAAAAACAAAGCACGTAGCCTATATGACATTTTGTAAAATGAAAGGAAAGGTGCATGGGGGCTTAATTAAATAAATAAGAATGCAAATTCTTTTTAAAAATTTTTAGTAGCTGTTTGTACGATTACGAAGTCTCGTAACCGGTTGGAACTGACTGGTTTTAGTACGCAATCTGACTGCATAGAATAACAACAAGGAATGAAAGAAAATTTTCGTTAACACAATTAATTAATTAATTAAGTCCCCAGCCACTATAAAACCTACGAAACCAAAACACAAGTGTAATTGTTCTGTGTGTGGAAGTGTGATTCAACGTACACATCTGGCACGGTTCTTCTTCAATAAGACAAGAAATTTTAAATATCATTTATACTGAAGTAATTAAAAAAAAGATATACTATAATTGCGTAAGGAAACCAGAATTACACTCTAATACAAGAACACGAGCCAGGTGCTTTGTTGACTGAACCGGTAATGACGCATTATTTAAGACACTGAAATAATGAAAAAACAGGGAATATTTTACCTTCATATATATTGACGAAAAGCACTCTGATCATTGCAATATCTCCATTAGAACAACATCTGCTGTCTATCGCATCAAACAACGGCATAAAACATGGAACAAGCACTCTCCACTACGACTTCTCGACAAGAACTTTTCACTACGACATCTCAGCAAGCACTGACTACTACGAGTTCTCGACAAGCACTGCCAGTGGAGGCGGCTGAATAATACTCTTTGGCGCAATCTCTGGCGCTGTGGCTCAGTGTAGCCACCTTTCATATGCCCTTCCTCCACGGGCCAGAATGTGATGGTATTTTTGCCAGCATTGGTGGTGAAAATACCACCAAATTCGTCCACAAAAATACAGACAAAAATAAAAGGTAATATTAATACGTAAATATCACATAATTAGATAAAATTTTGGCTTTGCACTGACCTTTCAATAACCTAATATATAAAATACAGTAAGCAATACAAATTCTTTCATACATGTGACTTTACATAATAGTTTACACAATACACAGAAAATCAGTTTATACAAATGTTCACATAAAATGCTTTCAATGATTTAAAAAAAAAAAAAACAAGTAGTTGATAGTTCCAGCAGTAGCACCCAGCAATGGTCAACAGGTGCAAATACCAACAAGTGACATCATTTTAGTAGAAGCAGTTCCAGTAGTGGCACCCAGTAACGTTGAACAGGTGCAGACATCAACAAGTGACATCATCTCAGTAGAAGCAGTTCCAACAGTAGCATCCAGCAATGGAGAACCGGTACAGACACCAACAAGTGACATTATGTCAGTAGAAGCAGTCCATCAGTGGCAGCCAGCAATGTTGAACAGGTGCAGACACCAACAAGTGACATCATTTCAGTAGAAGCAGTTCCATTAGCGGCACCCAGCAATGTTGAACAGGTGCAGACACCAACAAGTGACATCATTCAGCATAAACAGTTCCATTAGTGGCACCCAGCGATGTTGAGTAGGTGCAGACACTAACAAGTGACACTTCAGTAGAAGCAGTCCATCAGTGGCACCCAGTAATGTTGAACAGGCGCAGACACCACAAGTGACTTCATTTCAGTAGAAGCAGTCCGTCAGTGGCACCCAGCAATGTTGAGGAGGTGCAAACAGCAACAAGTGATATTATTTCAGTAAAATCTGTTCCATCAGTCGCACCCAGTAATGTTGAGCAGGTCCAGATACCAACAAGTGACATTATGTCAATAGAAGCAGTTCATCAGTGGCACCTAGCAATGATGTGCAGGTCCAGACAGCAGTCCATAATATTCACTATCACTAATCACACTGTTCATCAGAGTTTATAAGCAGAAATTAAACATGTCCTAGAGCCACCAATCATGTAGAAAAAGTGCAAGTAACAGTCCATAATATTCACTATCACTGATCACACAGTTCATCTGCAGAAATTATACATTTCTAAGTGGCATGCATTATGTTGAACAAGTGCAGGTAACAGTCCATAATATTCACCATCACTAATCAGACAGTTCAGGCATGAACAATAGTTTGAATGCACACACAATTGCTTTTACAAAATTATTCTCAATGCTCTTATACTAAACATACAAATTATAACAAACACACAAATCATATCAGATAATTGTCATATTAACTATTACAAATACACCAATATCAGTAAACCCATAATATTTATGGGTGTCAGTGCAAGCCACAACAAACAAGTAGAATAATACACTCCTGGAAATGGAAAAAAGAACACATTGACACCGGTGTGTCAGACCCACCATAATTGCTCCGGACACTGCGAGAGGGCTGTACAAGCAATGATCACACGCACGGCACAGTGGACACACCAGGAACCGCAGTGTTGGCCGTCGAATGGCGCTAGCTGCGCAGCATTTGTGCACCGCCGCCGTCAGTGTCAGCCAGTTTGCCGTGGCATACGGAGCTCCATCGCAGTCTTTAACACTGGTAGCATGCCGCGACAGCGTGGACGTGAACCGTATGTGCAGTTGACGGACTTTGAGCGGGGGGCGTATAGTGGGCATGCGGGAGGCCGGGTGGACGTACCGCCGAATTGCTCAACACGTGGGGCGTAAGGTCTCCACAGTACATCGATGTTGTCGCCAGTGGTCGGCGGAAAGTGCACGTGCCCGTCGACCTGGGATGCACGGATGCACGCCAAGACCGTAGGATCCTACGCAGTGCCGTAGGGGACCGCACCGCCACTTCCCAGCAAATTAGGGACACTGGGGGTATCGACGAGGATCATTCGCAACCGTCTCCATGAAGCTGGGCTACGGTCCCGCACACCGTTAGGCCGTCTTCCGCTCACGCCCCAACATCGTGCGGCCCACTTCCAGTGGTGTCGCGACAGGCGTGAATGGAGGGACGAATGGAGACGTGTCGTCTTCAGCGATGAGAGTCGCTTCTGCCTTGGTGCCAATGATGGTCGTATGCGTGTTTGGCGGCGTGCAGGTGAGCGCCACAATCAGGACTGCATACGACCGAGGCACACAGGGCCAACACCCGGCATCATGGTGTGGGGAGCGATCTCCTACACTGGCCGTACGCCACTGGTGATCGTCGAGGGGACACTGAATAGTGCACGGTACATCCAAACCGTCATCGAACCCATCGTTCTACCATTCCTAGACCGGCAAGGGAACTCGCTGTTCCAACAGGACAATGCACGTCCGCATGTATCCCGTGCCACCCAACGTGCTCTAGAAGGTGTAAGTCAACTACCCTGTCCAGCAAGATTTCCGGATCTGTCCCCCATTGAGCATGTTTGGGACTGGATGAAGCGTCGTCTCATGTGGTCTGCACGTCCAGCACGAACACTGGTCCAACTGAGGCGCCAGGTGGAAATGGCATGGCAAGCCGTTCCACAGGACTACATCCAGCATCTCTACGATCGTCTCCATGGGAGAATAGCAGCCTGCATTGCTGCGAAAGGTGGATATACACTGTACTAGTGCCGACATTGTGCATGCTCTGTTGCCTGTGTCTATGTGCCTGTGGTTCTGTCAGTGTGACCATGTGATGTATCTGACCCCAGGAATGTGTCAATAAAGTTTCCCCTTCCTGGGACAATGAATTCACGGTGTTCTTATATCAATTTCCAGGAGTGTATTTAGGAGATAAGTCGGTCCCACTTTTCTGGGATTAGGAAGGGAAAACACACAAAACACACTCACTCATCTTTTATCCACATTAAGTACTACTGTGTAATTGAATACTGTTAACTGTGTAAATGCAATTCTGTCCAAAATTTGATGTTCAACTTGTGTATCAAGTAGTAGTGGCAGCAATGTATAACAGTCAATAATAGTTAGTCAGCGTCATAGTCATCATGTCAAGACCAATGTTTGCCAAGCCAGATCAAAATGTATGGTTGCTGAACAACTGTCAGTGAGCCAAGATATGCAATTACTTCCTCTCCCCAAAAAAAGTATATACTGCTTATTGATTTAACAAAGTGTGTGTGTAGGCAATCTTCTTTCCACTTGAGTGTTCTAGTCTGCTATCTTCATCCTCCTTGTTCCATATAGACCAACAAAAAAAAATATGCTCCTCACTTACTTTACCCCTTATCCACCAAAACTCCAATAATCATCAGCATCACATAATCTCAATACTTCAATAATACTCGTTACGTCGATACATATAAATCTTGTCATCAATATCATTTACCTTACCTCTTGTCCACCAAAACTCCAATAATCATCAACTTCACATAATCTCAATACCTAAATTATACCTCTTCAATACGTCGATGCATATAAACCTTATTACCAATATCATTTCACTTCCATAAGAAATCTTTCCTCTAGTCAGTCTCCTCGAACACGTACAGATAAAATCCTAGTGCAAACTTCAGTTCACCATCCTATAGAATCCGAAGACACAATGTCCACACACAACCTCTGTTTAGTCCACCTGAGCCAAATCTTCTACTCATTAGGAATTATAAAATACATTTTGGTTACCGTGTCCTTTCATTAAACAAAAGAAATGCATACATGACCTCTAACAGCCTTTAGTTCGAATAACTCTCAGTAATTGAGTACGATTACGGAGTGTGAATGATCATAATACTTCACAGTGAGTACACCACTTCAAGAATCATGGCAGAAGCAAACATGTGGGGTATTTTTTGTGTCAAGTGTCACTTGCTATTTCAATTGCTCACGAAGAATGCAGTGAAATATCTGTCAGTGGTCTAACCCTAGTGTTGGTATGTCATGTCGTTAGCTTCCTTCCTATTAGCATAAATTTATACAGCTTCCATAAAACCTCAGCTCATGTGACTTCTATGAAGTTTCTTGTACTAATGTCGTTCGTCGAATTAAAGCAGTTCATTTTCTTATCTTAAAAATATAAGGCACTGAGCGTAAGCAAAACATGCAATAGCGAGTAAATATACCAGTAGAGAACAGAATGTCAACAAGTGGATGCAGCACAATTCCTACCACGAGGCTCTGCCAAGCAAACAATCTATAATTAATACCATAATGTGACCTAAGCTCCATGTTCGTACACTGTACATCAGCATTGCTATATTCTAAATTAAAGAGTAGTTATGATAACAAAACAGAAATGTGTAAATATGCAATCCATAAGCAAGGCAGCAAATATGTTATCTAACATAATAAACAGGTCATTAGCATCATATCAGCATAAGCAAATAAATGTTCATATGTAATCTTATTAAGTAAACATGAAGGCGCAAGCAGATAAATCACAAAGTATAACTTACACACATAACCATAGTCAGCACAATTAATCAGGTGACAATTATAATTTAAATAAATAAGCACAGCAGGCACATAAAAAAAATAATG